>NW_024426663.1:7479052-7661285 GCF_017311325.1 Ursus maritimus
CCCGCACAGGGCTTGATCTCATGACCCTGAGATTATGACCTGAGCTGAAATCAAGAGTAGGAGGCTCAACCAACTGAGCCACCCAGGTGCCCCAAGAAAGCTAAACTCCACAAACTTACTGGAGATGGAGTTTGAGATGATGCTAAATAAGGCAAGCTCCTTAACAGAGAAATCAGAGAGTAAGACAGAGTCCTGCTAGCACCACTGTCATTTTAGAATGACTGTATAGATAGACATTCAAAACTGGCCTTTTGAGAAACATCAGAGGCTTCATACAGCACAGGAAATAGACATGACGGAAATAGTCTAGCTAAGCCATTAAACAAGCAAACAAAAACAAAAACAAAAACAAAAACAAAAAACAAAACAAAAAACCCTGGAGGATGAGAGGGAATCAGTATCCAGACCTTCTTTAAATACCTAAAAAGTGCAGTTTTCACAAAAAATTACAAGACATACAAAGAAACAGGAAAGTGTGAAACATATACAGAAAAAAAAAATGCAAGCAACACAAATTTCCTGTGAGAGGGTCTAGATGTCAGATTTAACAAAGATTTCAAAGAAGCCATTATTAAGATGTTCAATGTTCAAAACACTAAAGAAACAATACTAAAGAATTAAGTGTAGCTGTGTTAACTGTACTTTATCAAATAGAGAATATCAATAAGGAAACAAATTATAAAAATTAACAAAATGGAACTTCTGGGATTGAAACATTCAGCGATTGAGGTTAAAAAAATCTCTAGGGAGGATCAACAGAAGATGTCGATAGAAGAAAGAATCAGTAAAGTTGAAGGCAAATTGAAAAATAGCAAGAAAAAGAATGAAGGAAATCAACATAACCTTAGAGAAATGTGGGGCAACATTAAAGCACAGGAACATACACATGATTAGAGTACTAAGAGGAGAAGGAGAAGAACCAGAAAGTTCCAGAAAATAGCTGAAAACTTCACAATCTGATTAAAAAACATTGATCTACACATCTATGAAGCTCAACAAATTCCAAGTAGGATAGATACAGAGATCCACACCCAGACATATCTCAGTAAGAATGAAATACAAAGACAAAGAGAAAAATTTTAAAGGAAGAGAAAAATGACTACTGGTTTACAAAAAATCCTAATAAGATTAAAAGCTGACATCTTCATAGAAACAATGGAGGCTTGAAAGCAGTGAAATGACATTATAAGTGCCGGAAAAAAATCAACAAAAATCCCCTCTTCCCCAGCTTTATGGAGATACAATTGACATATAACAGCGTATAAGTATAAAGGGTACAAAGTGATGGTTTGATACACATATATATTGTAAAATGTTTACCACAATAAAGTTAGTTAACCCATCTATCACCTCACACAGTTACCATTCTATTGTACATTTGAGGGGCGAACATTTAAGAGTTACTATTGGCAACTCTGAGGTAAACAATACAACACCAAAAGCTGTAATCACCATGTTGCATATTAGATCCCCAGAATTTATTAATCATATTACTGGGAGTTTGACCCCTTTGACCAACATTTCCCTATTCCACCCAACTCTAAGCCTCAGTCAACCACTAATCTCTCTCTTTTTCTATTAATTCAGCATTTTTAGATTCCACATATGAGATCAGACAGAATTTGCCTTTCCCTGCCTGACTTTTCACTTAGCAGAATGCCTTCAAAATTCCCTCAAGTTGTCACAAGTTGCAGGATTTTCTTCTTTCTTTATGGCTGGATGATATTCCAATATATTAGATATTTTATATTTAATTTTATATTATATAGTGTATATCACCTTTCTTTATTCACATATCCCTTGTGAACACTTAGGTTGTTTCCTTATCTTCACTCTTTTATATATGTTGCAATGAGTAAGGGAGTGCAGATATCTCTTATCTCTTCAATATATCATTGCCTTTGAATATATACCCAGAAGTGTGGTTGCTGAATCAGGTGATAGTTCTATTTCTAATCCTTTTAGGAAGTTCCATACTGTTTTCCATAATGGTTATTCCAGTTTTTCATAATGGTTATTCCACCAACAGTACACAAGAGTTCCCTTTTTTCCACATCCTCATCAACACTTGTTATCTTTTGCCCTTTGGATAACAGCTGTTCTGACGACAATGCAGTATAACCCCTTGGGGTTTTGATTTGCATTTCCCTGATGACTAGTGATCTGGAGCTTCTTTTTATGTACCTGTTGAGCATTTGTGTGTCTCCTTTGGAAAGTATCTATTCAGGTCCTTGGTCTGTTTTTAAATTGGATTAATAGTTGTTTTTTGATATGGAGTTATAGGAGTTGCTCATATATTTGGCCTATTAACCCCTTATCAGATATATGGTTTAGAAATATTTACAAATATAGATACATCCCATTCCATAGTCTGCCTTTTCATTTTGTTTTGCTATTCAGAAGTTAATGTGATGTAGTCCCACTTGTTTATTTTTGTTTTTGTTGCTTTTGCCTTTGGTGTCAAACAAGGATCTTCTATCCAGAAAAACTATCTTTAAAAATGAAGACAAAATTAGCTTTCCCAGAATACACAGAAATAAAGAAAGAAACTGGAAAAATCTATTGCTAGCAAACCAACCTATCTTATAAGAAATACAAAGGAAATTCTTCAGGCTAAAAGCAAGTGACTCCAGGCAGCAATTTAAGTATGTGTATGATCACATGTGTGCACCTACCCACAGACACGCACACACACAGTGGCAGTGGAAGTTTTTACATAATAAAAGAAAGCAAAGCATCAATATTTTCCTTTTCTTACCTTATTTAAAAACATTTACATAAATGTTTATGCATATAGTTTATGGATTGTTGGGCCTGTAATATATAGAGAGATGCAACATATGTGATGATAAAAACACAAAGGATGTGTGTAGAAACAAATATGTACTGGAATGAGGATATGGCAGATGGTAACTTGAGTCAAGAGAAACAAATGAAGAGAACCAAAAATGGAACAAAAGGAGATTAATACACAATCACCATAAATACATACTTGCTCTCCTTTCTTCTCTCAGTTCTTCAATAGACATGAAATTACATGAAGTGATAATTAAAACAATTTATTGTTGTAGCTATATCTATGGGTGTTTGTATGGAATATAGAAGATAGAATAGAGCTAATTTGGAGGATTTGCTAACATATCTCACTGGAATAAACTAGTTACGTATCTGAAAAGAATTTCTTATAAGTGAAGATATACACTGTAAGCCCAAGAGCAATCAATAAGTAACTCAAAATAGGTAATGAAAATATAATTAAAGGGACTAAGATTTAATTCTATAAAATATTTACTTTATGAAAAAGAAAATACAAAGGAGGGAAAAGAAAGAAAAGCAGCATGAAACACAGAAAACAAAAAGTAAAATGGCAGAAGTATATTAAACTGTCTCAATATAACACTAAATGGAATCAACAAAATTGATAAATCTTTTGCCTAACCAACAAAGCAAAAGAGAGGAGACTCAAATTAGTAAAATGAGAAATGAAAGAGGGGCCATTTCTATTGACCTTATAGAAATAAAAAGGATTTTAAGGAAATAATATAAACAAATGAAGACCAAAAATCAGATAACTCATAGAAAATGCATAAATTCCTAAAAGACACAAACCACTGAAGAAGAAACAGACAATCTGAATACACTTCTAAGAATTGCAGAGATTGAATTTTTAATCAAAAACTCCCACAAAGAAAAGCCCAGGTTCATATGGCTTCCCTGGTGAATTCTACCAAATATTTAAAGAAGAACTGATAACCAATTCTTCAGAAAATCTTCCAAAATACAGAAGAGGAAGAAACACTTGTTCAGTGAGGCCAGTATGAAACTGATACCCATATGAGAAAAAGACATAAAAAAAAAAAAAAAAGAAAGTGGTAAAACATTATCTCAAAAATGTAGAACCAAACATCTTTACTAAAATACTAGTTACCTAAACCTAGCACCACACACAACCTGGCAGAGGATATTTTTTAAAACCTAAACTAACATTATACTTAATGGTAAAAGAATGAATCTTCAACCCTAAGGTCAGCAACAAGACCAAATGTCTGCTCTCACTACTTCCATTCAACATTGTACTAGAGATTCTTGCCTGGACAAATAGGTTTAAAATGAAATAATATATATCCAGATTGGAGAAGAGGTAAAACTACCTCTATCTGCAGATGGCATGATCTTGTATATAGAAAATCTTAAATATTCCATTAAAAAACTATTAGAATTAATAAATTAGTTCAGTACGGTTGCACGACGCACGATCAATATACAAAAATCAATTATATTTCTCTGACCTTGCAGTGAACAATCTGAAAATGAAATTTACAATTCCGTTTGTAATAGCATAACAAATAAAATACTGAAGAGTACATTTAACCAAAGATATGGCAAAAATAATACTATGAAATCTACAAAACACTGCTGAAAGAAATTAGAGATATAAATATATGTAAAGCTATTCCATCTTCGTGGACTATAAGACTTACTTTGTGAAAATGCCAATACTTCCAAATCGATCTTCAAATTTAACAATCTCTATCAAAATCCCAGCCGGTTTCTTTGCAGAAACTGACAAATCCTTAAATTCATATCAAAATTCAGGGGACCAAAATACCTAAATCACTTTGAAAAAAACAAAGTTGGAGGACTTGCTGTCCCAATTTCAAAACTTACTACCATGCCACAGTTACTAAGTTTGGTACTGGCATAAAAATAGTTACATAGATCAATGGAATAGAAATAAGCCCTCCCACTTACGGTCAGTTGACTTTCAACAAGGTTACCAAAATAATTGTTAGTGGATGCCTGGGTGGCTCAGTCAATTAAGTGGCTAATTCTTGATTTCAGCTCAGGTCATGATCTCAGGGCCATGAGATGGAGCCCTGCGTCAGGCTATGAGCAGGGCAGTGAAGCCTGCTTAAGATTCTCTCTCTCTTTCTGCCTCTCTGTCCCTCTGCCCCTTCCCCCCAACCCCACTTGCATTCTCTCTCTCTAAAATAATAATAATAATAATAATAATAACAATAATAATTGATTTTATCAATAATTAAGTGGGGACATAATTAATGCTCCAACAAATGGTGCTAGGATCCTGGATACTCATATACAAAAGTTTACACTGAATGGGTCAAAAACCTAAATATAAGTCCTGAAGCCATAAACTTCTAGAAGGGTGAACTCTTAGAGATAAACCTTCATGACTTTAGATTTGGCAAATCATTCTTAGATGTGACACCAAAACACAAGCAACAAAAGAAAAAAAATTGATAAACGGTACTTCATCAAAATTTAAAACTTATGTGCTCCAAAGAACACTTACAAGAAAATGAAAAGACAAACCACAGAATGGGAGAAAATATAAAAATCATACGTCTGATGAGAGACTTGTACCTAGTATGTATAAAGAATACTTAACAACTCAACAATAAAAAGACAACCCAATTTAAAATCAGCAAAATATTTAAATAGAGATTTCTTCAAAGCAGGTATAAAAACATGCCAATAAGGACTTTAAAGATAGTACCATTATTCATAAGAAAAATGGAAATTAAAATTTCCATGGGATAACACCTCACAACCACTAGATGACTATAATTTCATACACTGTGGTGGAAATAAAAAGTGATGCAACTACTGTGGGGGTGGGGGGACCTCTTTGGAAAACTCTGGCAGTTCTTCCAAACGTTAAACATAGAGCTACCATATGACTCAGAAATTCCACTGATAGGGATATATCCAGGAGAAATGAAAATATATCCACAGAAAAACTTCTTCACCAAATGCTCATGGCAGATTATTTCATGTTAGCCAAAAAAAAAAAAAAAAAAGAAATAATTCAAATGTACATCAACTGAGGAATAGATAAATAATTTGTGGTATATCCATACAATGAGATATTACTTAGGAATAAAAATTAATGAGGTACTGACATGTGCGACAACACAAATAAACCTTGAAAACATTATGTTAAGTGAAAGAAATCATTCATAAAAGACCACATGCTGAATGATTCCATCATATGAAATGTCCAGAATGGGCAAATCTATAGTGTCAGTGAGTAGATTAATGGTTACCTATGACTGAGGTGTTTGGGAAAATGGACAGCAACTGCTAATACATGAAGAGTTTCTTTTTGGGATGATAAAATGTTCTAAAATTGGCTGTATGCATGGTTGCACAAATCTGTAAATATATTAACAAATCATTGACTTGTATACTTAAATGGGGGAACAGTATGGTATGTGAATTATATCTCAACATAGCTGTCATAAAAAAAAAAAAAGCAGTGTCTCCATGCTTCTGAATCATTTAATAAGCCAGGAAATATTTTAAAACATCCAGAAGGAAAGTGAGCTTGAGAAAAAAATCAAATTGCTCTGGTAATAGGCATGTCTAAAGCATCCAACTGATTGGCTTCACTTTTCTTCTTAGCTAAACTTCTTTAAAAAATACAACTTTTGCTCCATTCCATCTTGTCCTTCTCACTTCCCTTTCTTCTACTTCTGTCATCAACTGGGTTTGAAGTACCCATATTGACCTTGAATCTTCCTCTATTTCTTTTATTCAATCATCTACAATGATCTGCTTACTTCTTCATTTGCTCCTCTTCTGGCCTTGCCAACAGGAACCTAATTGACTCACACAATGGAATGATATAAATAGTAGTAATACTGTGAAAAGTATCATTGTTTTGTGAAATACACCATATCCAGTTGTGTAAGTTAATTATACTCTATCTTAGCTGTGTTTTGCTTGTATTTGAAATTCTTTAATATTCCACCAAAATATGAACATGGTATTTCTCATATAAATATTCTTAATGTGTTCTTTACATGGCTGTAATTTTCATTGTTTGGAAAGTAACTATCATGGAGAAAAAAAAATCACATGTGGACTTTAAAATCTATGTATATCATATGGCTATATTTCAAGCTGATCCTATATTTGGAATATATAAAAATCTATAGTTTATGATCAAAATATAATTTAAAAATATAATAGTGAATCTTCTGATTCACTAATCTTTACCTTTTCAAATTATTATCTCTTTTAGAACTCCTCATTGTTTCAATTCCTGAAAGATTCTTAAGGGAGACTTTTAAATGTCTTTTTCCTCTTAGAAACAGAAAGATACATCTTACAGAAATTAAATTGAAGTATAAAATATTCAAGTGTGTTTTAAGAACTTGGATCTCTGGTGTGGATTTGATTTCTCAGTCTCATATAATTCCATAAAAGGAAACCATACAATGCTATAATTTGCAATTCATGTTTCTAGGCCTCTTTTTAAAAGAGAGAGACCAGAAGGCGAACATCTTTAGGTTAGCATTGCCATGAGCACCACAGGTCAAGTTCAGTAAATCAGAAAGAATTTAAAAGGTCAAAAAAGTTGGATATCTGACCCCAAAATTTTTCTTAATTAAATGTTTATGAACATATACTTTCAAAAAAAATTGTTGAGATAAAAATAATATTAGGGAAATATTTCTGACATGTTTAAAAACATGATGAGTAATAATTCAAGTTTTACCTAATGTGACTGAAACATGGTATGTTGGATAGTTAAACCAGGACATTAAACTGAATTTATAATAACTTCCTAACTTATTTTTGGTATGAGTAAACCATATAATTTTAAAATTTATTCCTATTAACTATATTCAGTCCTTTTTTATGTAAGCTTTTTATGATACGCAATGAATAATAAGAGTTTGCCTCTTCATACTTACCCATATGAGTGTTACCATCTATTCTCTGAACACTTATGGATATTTTTACCACTCCAGTATATGTATCTTTCTCTTTGATACTAACCAGCAATGACTATAAAGCATCATTTAATTTGTTAAGCACTTATAAAAATGTCTTCCCCTAAAAAACACATTCAGTTACTAGCAATTATTCATAGACCAAAACAAATGTAATTTCAGGATGATTTGATGTGGTGTTTAATGAAAAGGCTTTATCAAATAAAAAGTGTCAGGAAAGCCTACTCTAAGTCTTGTTTCAAACTAGCTCTGTTACATTGACAAGTTATTTCCCATCTCTTGCTATTTCATCTTGTTATCTATAAAATGAAGTTGGACAATATCATTTCTAAGGTTCCCTTCCAGCTCTAAAATTGTGTGTGCTTGTTTTTATGAACTGTAATTAATTTATAAATTGAATGCAAGGTACTGCAGTAAACTATCAGTATAATAAATTGTGGCATATGATTTCAGAATGGCTAAACATTTGAACATTTGGAATTTATCCTGTTGATGTAATACAACTCTCTTCATTTGCTGCTAAAACTCAATATAAAAGAATATAAATATACAAGGAATAGGTTAACTAATCACCTGGTGTGATATAATGGGTAGACATTGTAAATTCATTATATGTTTAAAGGCTTCACTTGCCAGCCTGTTAGCAAATATATGAACTATGATAAATCAGCCTAAGGGTAAGCCTTGATCTTGTCTCCCATTGTAAATTAGCTTATCAACAACTCACACTAATACAGTAATGTCAGTGAAAAATAACAGTCTATGCATTAAGTTTTGTTAGGAAACAAAATGTGATGCTTTCTAATGCTGACATCATGCTTGATTTTTAATGACAGACAAAATAAACTGAAGGAATGTGTAATGAATGGGTGAAAATATAATGGTTTATACATTTATATTTTGGGTTTCAGTTAGCTTTATCACTGTACATAAATCCACTTTAATCTCAAAATTTCAGATTTCAAAACTCACCTTTCATGAAGTGAGAGTCAAATAAAAGCAACTGAAAAGAAACATGGGAGAGAGCACCAAAGCACTAGAAAGAATGGAATAAGAGAAAAAGTCAAAAGTGAGCAATAGGATGAAAAAAAAAAATGCGGCCTGTTTGTAGAAATGAAGTGTGTATATCTTTAATTTACATGTTTATATTAAATTAGAATAACTATGTTGGCACAATTAGGTAATTAAAGCAGTCTCTGGTAGGTTGTGCAGAAAAGACACCCAGAACTAGAATTCACTGAGGGGGTTATTGTAAGAGTCATAACCAGAGACAGAAAAGCAAGAGCAACTATGTGAGTACATATGCTTCAGCGTGAATCCCACTGGTTCACAGAGCAGGATGTATTCATAACCCCATGGATAACCAAAGGAATATCTCAGCATTATTCAGAATAAAACCTGAGCTTAAGTGATCCACCATTACCGTGGCCGCCTGCTATTCACATTTCTCAAGAGACAATGCCATCTTCTCTACTTTCAAAAGAAACAATAACAGGTAGCCAATACTTTTATCGGACTTATTGTAGTTTACTATAGAACATGTACAGTTCTGAGAATTTTACATTAATATGTTCATTTAATCACAGCACCAGTTGTATGAGGTAGATACTGAAATTATTCTCCCACACGAATGAAGAAACTGGCTGATTAAGTTGCTCAAGGTCACAGAAGGGGAGCCAGCATGTAAATTCAGACATGTGGCTCCAGAGTCTATGCCCTCAACTTCTATGCTCTATTGGCACTTTATTCTTAGTCTATACAGGCAGTGTCTTTTCCTACGCAACACAGCATGGTGGTTAAGAGGGCAGGCTCTGTATTTGTACTCACTGTCCTTAGCTCTCAGGTCCTCTATTCATTTGCTGTGTGTACACAGATGTTGTAACATCTCTATGTGCTTCAGTTTTCTAGTCTTTAAAAATGAGAAATGATAGTACTTTACAGAGCTTGAGGAAGAATTGAATGCAATAGTGCTTACAAAGAACTTGTATGCCCCACTCCTTCAATAAATGTTAGTCTGTGCCTGGGATATAGCATTGCTTTGCTTAACGTATCTTTTATGCATGAGATAAAGCAACTTCATGAAAAGACCTGCTGGTTGCTGCTTTCCTTAGAAGTGAACTATGAACAGATCAGGTGTTTCGAGCTCCATGAGTGCCTTTTCAGGGACGTACTGCTGATAATCCAATGCAACATGCCTCGGTGACAAGTCCAGGAATTTTGAATGACTTATTTAGCTTACAAGGCAGAACCAGGACTACTGTCTTTTGACCCTCTTCCCATCCCCATCTTCTTTCCTTTGAGTTCTATTTGTAACTTAAATGTAGGCTATATTATTTTAAAACTTGAAAAGGAGAAAAAATAAAACAGTATTCACAGATCTTAGCAAGTATCTTCAAAAAAGGTGGAAGGGTGATATGTATCACTTCCAGAATTGGAAGGGAGATGATGGAGTAAGACGGAACCAGTCTCAGGTTCATTTTTGTTTTTGGTTTTCATCATCCCTTAATGGTTATAAGACTTCAAAGCCTAGTCAACAGCCTGGAGAATGAAGAATGGTTGAGAAGTACACAATAATAGGTAGGCCTATAAGCAGTCAGAAAATCTTCAAGTCCCAAGCTTACCTAAGAAATAAAAATCAAGCTCCTAGGTCCAAGGAGTCTAACGAGACAATGTAATGCAGTGAGGGGGAAGCTGAATATGTGCTTAGACTCTCAACCCATCTAAAGCAAATGAACTGCTGCAAGGACAAGACAAATATCCTGTGCTCTGGAACATTTTCTCAATGTCTCATTCTAAGGGGCCTTGGGAATAGACTGGGATCTTCAGTAGGGTATAACCTGACCAGAATTAGGCATTTGTCTATTTATGTCTATTTATTAGTTATTTATTTGAGTGGTGGGTTTTATCTATCCAACTGCAGTATTTATTTGTTGTAATTTCATTCTTCCAAAATATATTTTTTATTTAAATTCAATTATCCAACTTACAGTACATCATTAGTTTCAGATGTGGTGTTCAATAATTCATCAGGTGCATATAACACCCAGTGCTCATCCCATCACGTGCCCTTCTTAATGCCCATCTTTCAAAATATCTTTATGGCATGTAACAGATTGTATTTTCCAAAGATGGCCACGGTGCTATATCTTGTGTCTTCTACAATGTGATCTTGTCAACCTTCTTCCCACCCTACAAAGAACTGAAGACTATTTCTCCACCCCCTTGAGTCTGGGAAGGCCCTAAGACTTCTATGATTGATAGAACAAGCAGAAGTGATGCTGGGCCCAGTTTCTGCTTCCTGCCTCTTGGAAACCACCTAACCTGTGAGAATTATGTTTTCCCTGAGAACCCATATTGTGAGAATACCAGAAAAGCTCTGGAATATAAGATGCTANNGAAAGAGAGAGAAAAAGAGAATGAAAAAGAACAATGGACCAAAGAGAACTAAAGTGCCAGATATGTGTGTTGGGAAATAATGTTAGTATTTTCATAGTTCTGCTCAGTCAGGGCTATATGAACAAAGACTACTGTGGGTGGAGGAGTGGGATAACAATCCTAAAGGAAAAGACCTTCAGAGAGATTTAGAGATTTATCTCCCCAGGGTCATTTCTTTACATTACAAATGTTAAGGGACTGAGAGACAGACCTGAGACCTCTCCTTCTCTCCCCAGGGAGAATTTTGTCTCTCTCGCTGTCTCTGACTGCAAAGGGGAAGGGGAGTTGGTATCCCAGCTGTTTATATTAGCTCCAATAATTCATATAATTCATACTTTGTTTCCTCTCCTTTAGTACAATCCCCTTTACAGCCAGATTACATCTCACCCTCACTGTGTCACTTGGTAGGGGACTGGGATATGGTGAGTTAGTGCTAGGATCATCGTGTGAGTGAATAATCAGTCTCTTCTCTGGTCTGGAAACCTTATGGTTGCCTATAAGGATCAATAAATGAAGATATAAAAACCTAACAATGTGAAGTCATTTTGGAAATGGATCTTCCAGCCCCAGCTGCCCCAGCTGCCACAACCAGGATCAGAGACAAACTGCCCAGGTGAGCCGTTCCCCACTTTCTGACCCACAAAATCATGAACAAAACAAAATGGTTATTTTAAACCACTGTATTTTAGAGTAGCGTTATACACAGGAATAAATAATTAGAAAACAGTGGGTGGTTTGCCTAAATGTTATCTTTTATATATTGACTTATTGTCAAAACATTCCTTTTCACCACTTATTTAAAAATATTGCATATTTTTGTATATGCGTGACCAGGTTTACATATAAGAGAAATTTTGTATCACAATGGACTATTCCACTCCGATTCATGCATTTTATTTTTTTATTATATTCCAATTTTTCTTCCAACAGGTACTTTTTGATATTTACGTAAAGTTGCCCTTCTCCTCTCTCTGGCTAATGGAACCAGATGCACACATATTTACACAAAATATAATTGGGCATGTGAATCTACTAATAGAACCCAGAAAATAATTGGAACAACATAAATGTCAGTTGCCATCTTTTCCACATATGACATCTATATTATCCTGGTTACCTGACCAATATGCCATTATTACAGTGCTATTTCACTACTAAATCATTCACATAGATTAAAAATAAAAATGAAAAATTACAAGCCTCATCAGGGAGTTTAGCGATGCTGGATCTTGTCCTGATTCTGCTTGCCTATCCTAGAGACTTTGAGCAGACCATAAGAAAGTCATTTCAAAGTTTCTTCACCCAAAAACTAGGAGAAAGGTTTATGCAGGAATAAAGTTCTAGCATTCAAGAATTTACTTCCTGAGGTGGATTGATAGAAAAACAGAATGAACAAGAGCTGTAAGCAGAAGGAGATTCCTGAGAAAGTGACAGAGAAGAACCGAGTGGGGAAAGACCGGAAAGGTGTGATATTTCATCCTTCATATTTCATATTTCAAACTAGAGCCGACCTTGGGAAAGATTCATTCTCAAAATAGATAATCCCCTTGACAAAAATCCAACATTTTGCCTCAGTGAGTGAAAATGGTATAAAACGCCTGATGATTATGGGGGTTTTAAAGGGTAATTTTAAATAAAGAAAGATATTTTGAAAAGGGATGGTAATAAATTTAAAATGGAAATGACGTTGTAATTTGGGAAGACCTACTTTCAGATGTTCTTAACCTTGAATTCATGAATCCGTGAACTTCAGGTTGTCCATTAATCTCCTGAAATTGCATATAAAATCGTGTGATGTATTTTTTTTTTTTTTTTTTTTTGGAGAAGCTTTATATGTCTCTCATCAGATTCTTGAATAGCCTGAGTCAGAAATGAAGACTCTCCACAGGTTTCTTTGAAATAATTCAAAGTTGGTGAGCATAAACATGATAAGCTTGGGGGAAGCTTTATAAATGGACCACATCTCTTTTACCTCCATTTCCTAATCCTAAAGCTCAAAACAGGCAGCTCTAAAGCATAAACATACTTTAAAATATCGATTATATAAACAGGTTTTTGAACTAACCAAATGGGAGATTAGCCCAACACTAATTGCATGTCACCTTTGCCTCTCCTAGGAAGAGTTGGGGTTTTAACACGGTATCATCTCCATTGCTGTACCAGTTGAAGCAGCAGTAGAGAAGAGCTCCTACTTGGTGGTGATGGCCCCCCGACGGAAGTGTTACTTTAGTATAGACAAGAAGCAAGCTGAGTAAGACTCACCTCTGTTTCTTGATACAGGAATAGGACTACTGAATTTTGTTGACAAATCTGCTGTCAGATCAGTTACTGTTAAAAGAAAAAAGTGAGGGGCTGCTGAAAATTTTGGGTGGAAAAAATTAGTTTAAAATTTATTTTCCCCAAAATATGAACACTGAACCTTGATTTCAATGAGTAGATATATAGATTTAATGAATGTGAGGATGCTTTTCAAAAGGGCAAATTTCTCCAGTAAAAATTAGTACGTTATTCCCACAAAATGCTGAATAAAGTGTAATTTGGGTTACTGGTCTCTTCACAAAAATTACAAGCATGCTTCTTGCAAGGCATATAGGAGATAAATATAGTATGTGTGTACATTAAATAGTTAACACATTTTTAGTAAACACACTGATCCTACCAAGAGCCCAGCAAACTGATATTAAGTAGAGAGAATTACTTGGATACTTTAATAAGACCATGGTGTTAGGTCTAATATTTCTTGTCCAGGCTAAATGGAACAAATACCACCTGGGTACAGAGAATAGTAGACTTTAATTACTTGATTAGAATAAATAGATATTTTGCCTCATCTGTTCTTTTTTATTGTGATCAAAATTTTGCTTGCGGGAACATCTCATTTGCCTCATTTTCTTTCATAACTTCGGAACAAAACCAAAGTTGTTTTGTACGTAATGTTTTCTTGTAAAGTAATAATATTACTCCATCAGCACTCAGTGGGCAAACATATTTTTCAACATTCCTCTTTTAATTAACTTGTCTTACAAACAAAGGCTACCAGATGAACACAATTTATCCACAGCATGTATTTTCAGCTAGGAGGCAGATAATTATTGCTCACTGCAGAAATAATGTTCTCCTACTTGCTCATGTAAAACAAACTTTAAATGTCATTTTACAGCGATAAAGATTACATAGCACAGGGCTGTCTTAAGGGAGGACAATTACCCAGAGGAACTTCTCATTAACCTGAAGGTCAGGGGTGAGAGATGATCACCAGCTCTGGCTAACGGGAACTTAAATTGCCCTACTCTAAATATAATGTCCTCATAATCACAAAAGTGGCGACAGTAAAGACTAAACAGTTATTGTGATACATTTCTATGTGGAATTATACATTGTGGAAAGTGACTTGGTACCTGCAACCTTCTCCCTTCTGTCTGGGAACCAGAGCCCAGCGGCGCTGCATGGAATAAAGAGGCTCTGGAAGCGAATTGCCTCCTTTAATAAACTAGTGGCAGCTCAGCAACATTTAAATGTATTGTTTCAATTAATCACAGCAATTGCAAAGTGATCCTTAAGCATTAAGAGAAAATTGTGCTTTCAGACAGAGTGCCTCCAGTCTGCCAACCATGCTCAGCGGTACCACGGCATTTCAGCGACGTATATATGAGAGCAGGAAGCACTGGAGAAAACCATGCTTACTCATTTTTAAGCTGTAAATTAATTTTCTAAGCTGTGAAGTTCTTAAACCTCTTTTGTAAAGCTAGATCATTTGTTTTCTTAATCTAAACATCTAACCTTTCCCTAAAGAACAAAAGTTTACTTTTGTTTGCGTTAAGTCCTCCCCAGATCAGTCATACAAGAAACTATGCTGCTTCTTTAATTCTGATACTCCATAAATTGTAAGCCAAACAATATGTTTAGTGATAGTTTTCCAGGGGAATGTGAAGAGAGAAAGAAATACAGTCAAACTACACACATCGATTACTGTCCCAAGGAAAGACTAGTGCAGAAAAATTCATGCTGTTTGGAAGCTTGGGAGAGCCCGGATGTGGTCTAGAAGCAGTCCGGTCAAAAGGAAATGCAACCAAGCATGGCTAAACTATCTGGAAGGGTGTTACACATTGATATGAACAGGAGACACACAGCTCCTAAGTGGCAGGTCATAGAATCTGCTGGCCAGTGTAAAGGCCTTATAGGAGGATATGGACAGGTCTAGGAACTTAAAACAGAAACAAAGTATCTCTTGGTGCAATGAGAAACCTACAAAAGAAAATCATAAAGTGATTAGCACATCCTGGAGAAGTTTAATCTTCCTGGCTGAAGAAAGGCTGAAAAAAGAATAGAGAGATCTTTTCTGGTTAATGTGAAATTGGCAGACACCCTGGAAAGGAAATGAGAAAAAGCCCTAAAATTGGCTTTGGGCCTTAGGATCTTTTGAATGGCAGTTCACTTATCAGGGTGGGAGTTTTTTCATTCTTTTGCTTGAAATAAAAACTAATAGGAAAAGCTTTTAAAAATTAGCTTCTATGGAATATTCATTTGGTTCTATTCGTATGAGGAAAGGGTTCAGTCGGGTAAGGAACACTCTGTTCAGCTGCAAACATACTTTTAAACGGTAAATACACAGATAAACAACCGGAATCTAAGAGTGGGGAGGCTTTTAGCCTCAAGAGTCCTATGAATAAAAAAGACTGAGAGCAGAAAGCAGTAACAAGCTAAAGGGGCAGCTCTACTGGTTTGCAGCTTAATCAGTTGGTCCCGGTTTTAGAATATTTCTGAGTATTAAAGGCATTAAAGATACATGTCTCCCCAACCCCTTCTTTTTAACAACAAACCATAAATTTTATAAGGTAGTAATTATGTCTGCTTTTTAAGCTCTAAGAAAGACTTTCTCTTTTCTTAAGCTTAAAAAACTGACTGCTGGAGGATGAAACGAGAAAGTAAGAAGTATAATCTTCAAATGAGGAAAGAGGGACAGGCCCTACATACATAGGACAGAGGATTTGGCTTGAAGTTATAGTGAAATATAAAGTGACCAGGTTCTTCCCTTGCACAAAACTTTGTTGTTCTAGGCCTTCCCTTGTGATGATGGGTTGATTTTTAAACTAGTTTGCACTGGTAAGGTGAAAAGAAGTGACTAATAAGAGAATCCATCTGGTTCAAGTAACTATAACTACCCATCAGAACTACCCCACCTGAATAACCTGATTTACGTTCATGAAAAATGGGGGAATTCAAGCCAGGGAGGTGCTGGCAGAGAGGGTTATGTCATGCTTTGGGGGACTGTGGCTGTGTGTGCACGAGCCACAAGCATCAGACATGCTCCTTTTGCTTCATCATCCAGAGGCCGGGGGCACCCAGAGCACCCTAGAATAATCTGACCCTTCCAAGAGGGAGAGGGAACATTTGACAAAGGCATTCTAGTCCCTTCTAAACATTTTAGTGGTTTCCAAAATGCTGTGGATGAAAAAATCATTCTTATTTTATACAGGATTATAAAACAAATATTTTTATGCAGAAAATATGAAGTCCTCTGTGTTTTTATATAACGTTGAGTAAAATGTGTAGCAAGTTAAATATTTAGTAAAAAGTTTCAATAGGTTACTTTAACTTCTCATTGACCTGTTCTAGTCACCTTTGGAAATCATTTCAATGCCATGCAAAGTAACTCAACAGGAGGCTTAATCCTGTGGAAACATCATATTTAAATTTGAAATAAGCAACACAGAACGTGATGGAGAAATAATTATAAAAATATTTCTATTTCTGTCTTCATGTCTTTACACATTACACATTAAAATATCATTATCAATTTTAAAAACAAGGCATATAACTTGAATGTATCCTGAAGACAGTTAACTGTAATCCAAGTACATCTTTGAGCCAGTTTTGCTTAAGCACATCTGTATATATCTAATGCACATTTTTACTCGTCTTTATTTAAACTTTCCAAGACCTGTTTGTATATGCTCTGGCATGGGCCGCATCTTTTCATTCTTAAGTTAAAATACACTGAAAGAATTTCTCATTTAAACAAACTTGTTCTCATACCTACGGAGGACAAAAAGGAAATTATTTAACTAAACGGTGGCTGAGAGATATAAAACATAAAACACGACCAGATAACACCATCCCGTGGTCATGCCCTGTAGCTCACACTCAGGATGGTTTGGGGAATTGTGTGCTTTTGTCTCTGATGATAAAGTCTGCTGCTTCCGCATTTAGGGGGAAAAAATGACTGAAAGCCAGCCAAGGAAAAGGGTTTGTTTGGTTTGTTTTTCAGTAGTGATTTTTTTTTTTTAAACAAAGAAGTCTTAGTTCTAACAGAATGATTTTAAAGAAACTACGACACTAAAAATAAATTAATTTGGTTAATAACACCTGATTAAGGTATCCCCATGAAAAAGAAACAGTGCTTTGCTGATAATGCTAAGAATAAAATGTATTCTTGCTTCCCTTTGCTTTTTACTCCTTCTTCCTTCCTGTTTCCTTTCTTTTATCCATCATTTCTTCCTCTCCTCCTCTCTATCTCATCTTTCTTTTGTCTTTCTTTACCAAAATATTTCTAAGATTTTTAAGAATAATACGTAATCTGTTGTAATAATTTAAAGTTAGCACACTCAGAAAGGACAGCAGCACAGTACAAACTTAGATTTAAATTAAATAGGAAAGCAGATTAATTTGCTCATGAAGTAATAGTGGAAGGGAAGAATTTTTTCTTTCCTGATTATTTATAAAGATAATTTTCAAATCGCAAGAAACTTTGAGATATTTAAGCTCATGGATCTGCCCATTTCATTATTGTGTTTTTGTGCACCCATTAAGAATCAATGTTTTGAAAATGATGTTGTGATTTTTGAAACTTGGAACAATAATGGAATAATAATAAAGAAATGATTAAGAAGTCATCAAGTACCAGTGCATTCTGAACATTTTATCAATTGAAATTACATATTATAGCATTAAGGTTGCAAATTATCTTAGTCATTTCTGGCTGTTGTAACAAAAATACTATAGACGTGATGGCTTAAACAGCAGACATCTATTTCTCACTGCTCTGGAGGCTGGAAAGTCTGAAATCAGGGTGCCATGGTCTGATTCAGATGAAAGCCCTCTTAGTGGTTTTCTCACATGATAGAAAGAGATCTGTCTCATCTTCTATTTATGGTCATTAATCCCATGAGGACCCCACCCTCATAACACAGTCTAACCCTAATTACCTCCCAAAGGCCCCACCTCCAAATACCATCACATTGGTGATGAGAGTTTCAACATATAAATTTTAGGGGAACGCATTCAGTCCAAAGCACAGATATTTCCAAAAAATTGATTAAAAATTTGTATTATATAATATTATTATTATTATTTGCTGCAGTTTCTACTTCCAGCAACAGTCTCTACTTTTGTGCATTTCTTTCNNCCTACGAAGTCCCGGATCATACGTTCCCGGAGAGGCTTTGCCAGCAGCTATAGGGGTGCTCATGTGATACTGACCCAGATCAATCGACATATCCTATATTCTTGGCTGCAGCCATAGAATCTGGGATGGGCATGTGCCTAATGGGGGATATGCAAGCACATATTCCTACTGCATTAGATACAAAAAGAGGTAGGATCAAGACCTCCATGTTATGATGATGTGATACCTGAGTACAGCCTGTTCAGAGAAAGGAAACAGATGGGGGTCCTGGGTGGCTCAGTCGTTAAGCATCTGCCTTCGGCTCAGGGCGTAATCCTGGCGTTCTGGGATCAAGCCCCACATCAGGCTCCTCTGCTGGGAGCCTGCTTCTTCCTCTCCCACTCCCCCTGCTTGTGTTCCCTCTCTCACTGGCTGTCTCTCTGTCAAATAAATAAATAAAACCTTTAAAGAAAAAAAAAAGAGAGAGAGAAAGGAAACAGAGACGAAGATAGAGCAACTGGGCCTGATGATCTCACTGAGCTCCTGTCTTCCTGCCCAAAGCCAACCAATCAGTAGGAGTTCATACAACTGCTTTTCCAGTAATCTGACCTAATAAATTCTCTCTTGGCTAAAGCCATTTTGAATTTGATTTTCAGTCATTCGTTACTAACAGAATTCTAAAGGATAAATTTGATTATTTACTCAATCCAGACTATCATTTCTGGATTGATTCATCCTGCTTCATACCAATCAAGGATTGTTAGATATTAAAAATAGCATTTCATAGCTCTACAATGTTCTTTTCTTTGAAACACTGAAAAAATATCCTTTTGAGAATGCATATTGATAATATTTCAGTACTGTGTTTAGTACTGTAATTTTTAAACTTGTAAGGAGTTCAGGGGGAGATTGTTTTCCAAGGCTTTAGAGAAAAAAGGTTTTGAGTTTTTTGATAGGTTTTTGCCTCTTGAAATATGGTGGCTAGCAACTACTTTTGGCCTTTTCCTCCTGTGGACCCTTCCATATGGATGGACTTTCAATGTACATGATGAACCATATAAGCTTTCTAAAGGTAGGAATGAATCATACATCGTCCCATATTCTTTTTTATAAGGACTTTTTACCTAGGCCTTTTAATTATCAAAAATTAGCCATTCTTTCTCACCAAGATCAACACAGGAAATTAAAATAAGGTATCAATAATACTTTTATCTGTCCAAGTATAGTGCCAAAGTACTGCATTTACCTTACTAATTGTTCAAGTAGGTTTTTTTTTTTAAATAGAATTTAATTATATGGCTGATAAGTTTTGCCTTATCTAGACATAGCCATAATTTCTCTATTTGATTTTCTTCTTTGATTTTTTGAAATGTTAGAATCAAATCTCTTCAACTTTCTGTTTTTTTTCTTCTGCTTAAGAAAAAGTGAGCTGGAACCTACAATGATTTATAGATGAAATTCAAATGGAGGAAACTATACTTAAAAAAAAAAAGTTTGGTTTTTCTTTTTTTTAAGATTTTATTTATTTATTTGACAGAGAGAGAGAGAGAGAGCACAAACGGGGGGAGCAGGCAGAGGGAGAGGGGGAAGCAGGCTCACTGAGCAGGAAGCCCAATGCGGGGCTCGATCCCAGGACCCTGAGATCATGACCTAAGCCAAAGGCAAACGCTTAACAACTGAGCCACCCAGGTGCCCCCACAAAAAAGTTTTTACTCTACAACAATATTCTGGTTAGACTGGAATTTCTTTTGCTATTTAGTTGATAATCACATCACTGAATATAACTTGTGACTTATGTTGTTTAGTCTAGGTTTATTGAGCTAAGAGATTCAGAAAGGACTTCTCATTTACATTTTTATCAACCTCTTTAAAAGTGTTTATTTAATAACAACTTTATAACAAATCACTAGTCTTCAGAATCATCTCTTATTTATACATTTCTCATCAAACTATATTTTTGAAGTAGCTTTATTTTCATGGACTTCTGATGCTTTTTGCTTTCTGTGAAGTCTGAGAGAACTATTTTTCTCCCTCTTAGCTAAGGCAGAAAATTTTCTATATTTAAAAATTAGTTTTCCATGTAGAAACTTCTAAAATGGCAAAAGATGTATTTTTAAATAGATAATTAAAATGTCAATTAATAAAAGGTGGATTCTAAAAGACAAATGTAAAGATAACCAGGATAGAGTTTCCTATATTCCAAAAATCTACATTACCAGAGGACAGGGGTCACACACCTGATTCCTCATGAAGTGAGAGCAGGGTTTATAATCAGGTTGTCAGCTTCTTAACCCTGAGATTTCAGTCAGAAGTAGTTATTGGGCTTCCTCTATTTTACATATTGGGCTTCTACCTGAGATTTTGTTTATACTAAAAGGCTCCGTGGAAAAGTAAATACATAAATAGATAAAATAAACATTCTTAACTTAGTCTGTTAGAAAACTTCTAAGGCCAACATTCCTAATTCAAAAATGGCTGATTCTAAGACTTCTTGTCTCTCCTCAGCTAGTAACACAAAGCCATACATAGCATAAAGATAAAGATGGACAAATCCTACAGAAGATAACAATACACAGAAACAGGATCCTCATGAGCTAGAAAATTCATGCCCCCACAGCTAAAAGTCAGTTCCTCCACCAATACCAAGCCTCTTCCTTCCTGTCTCGAGGAGAATTAGACAATGATCCTTTCTGCCTATTCTAAGTTTGAAATGCTTCACGGAGCTGTGTACACTGCTACATCACACTCATATAAAGTCTTTCTCCCCCTTCCCCTAAACATTTTGAGGCCAGCCACAATCAGTACCTTACTATCTTGCTGTGCCATATGCCTAGAACAGGCGCTCTATAAGTGTCAGTGGAATAAATGGATACACTTTACTACTCCATTTTCCTTACATAGATGCATTTGTACTACTCATGCCCCCCCCACACAAGGAATAGTACCCTTTTATTCCTTACCTATATGACTCTTCCTGCCCATTCTCCAGACCATGGTTCAAATGGGGTCATCTCGGGGGAGGAGTTAAGATGGCAGAGGAGTGGGGGTCCCCTTTTTCAGCTGGTCCCCTGAGTCTAGATGGATAGGTACCAGACCATCCTGAAAACCCACGGAATCAGCCTGAGATGAAGGAAGATACATCTGGATCTCTACAAACGAACATCTCCAGAGCTGAGTATTGAGGTACGAAGAGGGGAGCCATGAATCCGCACACAGATATGGGAAGATAAATGAAAGGGGAGGGAGCCCGGCACCCGCAAGACAGCACAGTGAGACTGTGAGCCTGGGAATGTGCTTGCGACCAGACTGAAATCCGAGCTCCAGAGCGCACACTCGAACTAGACTAAAACCGAGTGCTCAGGAGCACTCGCGAGACCTGACTGAAAACCGGAGCTCTGGAGCGCTCACTGGAACCGGATTGATACTGGGAGCTCGGGAGTGCACGAGCGACCAGACTGAAATGAGCGACCAGACTAAAAACCGGAGCTCCGGAGTGCGTGCAAACTACACTGAAACAGGGAGTTTGGGAGCGCCCATGGGAACCTGGGGTGGCTGGCAGTGTTAGAAGCACAAAGGACAGAGACGTGTGGGCCCTGGAAGTGAGGGCTGGGACACCGGCTGTGGGGCGCACAACCCGGGACGCTGCAGGGTTTTTAGCAGCACCAACAGAAACAGAGTTAAAGAGGGCAAGAGAGCTCAGTGGAGAGTGGACTGCAATCTCTCTGTTCTGAGACAGAGGCTAGGATTCGGCCATTGCTGCTCTGACTCTCAGAAGAGCCACAGAAAACCACCAGGGAAAGCCATAAGAGAACAAAAGCCCGGAAATACCAGCTTACATTGTGCCAATCCCCATTCCCCCTCCCAGGGGACAGGGAGACTCTACCCAAACAGGGTTGCCTGAATATCAGTGTGGCAGGCCCCTCCCCCAGAAGGCAGGCTGAAAAATCAAGAAGCCCACATCCCTAAGGTCCCTATAAAACAAGTGCACACTGCCTGGGTCCTGGTCAATAATTTGGGCTCTGGGCAACCCCACAACCTCTCCTCATCAGAATGACGAGAAGGAGAAATTCCCCCCCAGCAATGAGAAGACAATGAGTCTGCGGCCTCTGACACAGAACTGATGGATATGGATATAACCAAATTATCAGATTGGAGTTCAGGGTAACAATAGTCAAGATGATGTGTAGACTTGAAAAAATATGAATGAAAATATTAACGAGAATATAGAATCTCTAAGGGTGGAAATCAGAGCAAATCTGGCAGAAATTAAAAATGCTATGAATCAAATGCAGTCAAAACTAGATGCTCTGACGGCCAGGGTAAATGAGGCAGAAGAACAATTTAGTGAATTGGAGGATGAGGTGGTAGAAGAGAAACTTAAAACAGAAACTTGGCTCAAAAAAATCCAATCTCAAGAATGTAGATTACGGGAGATTACTGACTCAATGAAATGTTCCAATGTCAGAATCATTGGCATTCCCAGGGGATGGAGAAAGAGAGAGGTCTAGAAGAGATATTTGAACAAATTGCAGCTGAAAACTTCCCTAACCTAGCAAAGGAAACAAGCATTCGTGTCCAAGAGGCAGAGAGGACCCCTCCCAAGCTCAACCACGACAAACCTACGCCACGTCACATCATAGAGTAATTCACAAATATTAGATCCAAGGATACAGTATAGAAAGTGGCCAGGGAGAAGAAATTTCTCATGTACAGAGGCCAAAATATCAGAATTTTGTCAGACCTGTCTACTCTGACCTGGAATGAGAGGAAGGATTGGCAGGGGGTTTTTAAAGCTCTATCAAGAAAAACATGCAGCCAAGGATCCTTTATCCAGCAAGGCCGTCATTCAGAATTGATGGAGAGATAAGGACCTTCCAGGAATGCCAGACACTGACCAAATTCATAACCATGAAATCAGCCCTACAGGAGATATTAAGGGGGGCTCTATAAAAGTAAAAAGGCCCCAAGAGTGATACAGAACAGAAATTTACAATCTATAGAAACAAAGACTTTACAGGCAACATGACATCATTAAAATCATATCTCTCAATAATCACTCTGAATGTGAATGGCCTAAATGCTCCCATAAATGCCACAGGGTTGCAGATTGAATAAAAAGACATGACCCATCCATTTGCTGTCTACAAGAGACTCATCTTGAAACTAAAGATACATCCAGACTGAAAGTGAAGGGACGGAAAACCATTGTTCATGCCAAAGGACCTCAAAAGAAAGCTGGGGTAGCAATTCTCATATCAGACAGATTAGATTTTAAACTAAAGACTGTAGTTAGAGATACAGAAGGACACTGTATTATTCTAGAAGGATGTATCCAACAAGTGGATATGACAATTTTAAATATCTACGCCCCCAACAGGGGAGCAGCCAACTTTTAACCAGAATAAAGAGACATATAGATAAAAATTAATAGTAGGGGTCCTCAACACTCCACTATCAGCAATAGACAGATCACCTAAGCAGAAAATCAACAAAGAAACAAGAGCTTTGAATAATATACTAGACCAGATGGACCTCACAGATATATATAGAACACGACACCCCAGAACAACAAAATACTCCTTCTTTTCCAATGCATATGGAACTTTCTCCAGAATAGACCATATACTGGACCACAAAACAGGTTTCAACTGATACCAAAAGACTGAAATTATTCTCTGCATATTCTCAAACCACAATGCTTTTAAATTGGAACTCAATCACAAGGAAAAATTTGGAAGGAACTTAAACACTTTGAAACGTAGAACCATCCTGCTCAAAAATGATTGGATAAATCAGGAAATTAAAAATCAATTTAAACAATTTATGGAGACCAACGAAATGAAAACACAATGGTCCAAAACCTATGGGACACTGCAAAGGCAGCACTGAGGGGAAAATACATAGCCATCCAAGCCTAACTCAAAAGAATAGAAAAATCTAAAGTGCAGTTTTTATATTCTCACCTCAAGAAGCTGGAGCTGGAACAGAAGAAAAGGCCTAACCTACGCATGAGAAAGCAGTTGATCAATATTAGAGCAGCGATCAATGAATTAGAAACCAGGAGCACAGTAGAGCAGATCAACAGAACTAGAAGCTGGTTCTTTGAAAGAGTAATAAGATCGATAAGCCACTGGCAAGGCTTATTCAAAAGAATAGAGAAAGGACCCAAATTAATAAAATTATGAATGAAAGGGGAGAGGTCACAACCAACACCAATGAGATAGGAAGGATCATTAGAAAATTTTATCAACAGCTTTATGACAATAAGTTAAACAACCTGGAAGAAATGGATGCCTTTCTGGAAACCTATAAACTACCAAGACTGAATCAGGAATAAATTGATTTTTTAAACAAACCGATTAATTATGAAGAGATTGAAGCAGTGATCAAAAAGCTCCTGAAAAACAGGAGTCCAGTGCCTGAAGGATTCCCTGGGGAATTCTATCAAACATTCAAAGAAGAAATAATACCTATTCTCCTGAAGCCGTTTCAAAAAAGTGAAACAGAAACTACCAAACTCATTCTATGAGGCCAGTATTACCTTGATTCCCAAACCAGGCAAAGACCCCATCAAAAAGGAGAATTACAGACCGATATCCCTCATGAATATGGACGCCAAAATTCTCAACAAGATCCTAGCTAATAGGATCCAACAGTACGTTAAAAGGATTAACCATCATGACCAAGTGGGATTCATCCCTGGGATGCAAGGGTGGTTCAACATTCGCAAATTGATCAGTGTGATAGATCACATCAACAAGAAAAGAGTCAAGAACCATATGATCCTTTCAATAGATGCAGAAAAAGCATTTGACAAAATACAGCATCCTTTTCTGATTAAAACACTTCAGAGTATAGGGATAGAGGGGACATTCCTCAACTTCATAAAAACCATCTATGAAAAGCCTACAGCGAATATCATTCTCAATGGGGAAAAGCTGAAAGCCTTTCCCTTAAGATCAGGAACACGACAAGGATGCCCACTCTTGCCATTATCATTCAACATAGTACTAGAAGTCCTTGCAACAGCAATCAGACAACAAAAAGGGATAAAAGGTATCCAAATCGGCAAAGAAGAAGTCAAAATGTCTCTCTTCACAGATGACATGATACTCTATATGGAAAACCCAAAAGAATCCACCCCCAAACTACTAGAAGTTACAGAGCAATTCAGTAATGTGGCGGGATACAAAATCAATGCTCAGAAATCAGTTGCATTTCTATACACGAACAATGAGACTGAAGAAAGAGAAATTAGGGAATCCATCCCATTTACAATAGCACCAAAAATCATACATTATCTCGGAATTAACTTAACCAGAGACGTAAAGGATCTCTATTCTAGAAACTACAGAACACTGATAGAAGACATTGAAGAAGACACAAAAAGATGGAAAAACATTCCATGCTCTGTGGATCGGAAGAAACATATTTAAAATGTCTATGCTACCCAGAGCAATCTACACTTTCAATGCCATCCTGATCAAAATACCAATGACATTTTTCAAAGAACTGGAACAAACAGCCCTTAAAATTGTGTGGAACCAGAAAAGGCCCCTTTTCTGATCTGTGATCACAAAGACAGCATGGAACTGGCACAAAAACTGACACATAGACCAATGGAACAGAATAGAGAACCCAGAAATGGACCCTCGGCTCTTTGGGCAATTAATCTTTGACAAACCAGGAAAAAACATCCAGTGAAAAAAGGCAGCCTCTTCAATAAATGGTGCTGGGAAAATTGGACAGCTATATGCAAAAGAATGAAACTTGACCACTCTCTCACACCATACACAAAGATAAACTCCTAATGGATGAAAGACCTTGATGTGAGACAGGAATCCATCAAAATCCTAGAGGAGAACATAGGCAGCAACCTCTTTGACATCGGCCACAGCAACTTTTTTCATGACACATCTCCAAAGGCAAGAGAATCAAAAGAAAAAATGAACTTGTGGGACTACATCAAGATAAAAAGTTTCTGCACAGCCAAGGAAATAGTCAAAAAAACTAAGACGTAGCCCTAGAGGAGAACATAGGCAGCAACCTCTATGACATCGGCCACAGCAAACTTTTTTATGACACATCTCCAAAGGCAAGAGAAACAAAAGATAAAATGAACTTGTGGGACTTCATCAAGATAAAAAGCTTCTGCACAGCCAAGGAAACAGTCAAAAAAACTAAGAGGCAGCCCACGGAATGGGAAAATATATTTGCAAATGACACTATAGATAAAGGACTGGTATCCAAGGTCTACAAAGAATTTCTCAAACTCAATACGCGAGAAACAAATAATCAAATCAAAAGATGGGCAGAAGATATGAACAGACACTTTTCCAATGAAGACGTACAAATGGCTAACAGACACATGAAAAAATGTTCAAAATCATTAGCCATCAGGGAAATTCAAATCAAAACCACATTGAGATACCACCTTATGCCAGTTAGAATGGCAAAAATTGACAAGACAGGAAACAACTAATGGTGGAGAGTATGTGGAGAAAGGGGATCCCTCCTACATTGTTGGTGGGAATGCAAGTTGGTATAGCCACTTTGGAAAACAGTGGAGGTCCCTTAAAAAGTTAAAAATTGAGCTACCCTATGATCTAGCCATTGCACTACTGGGTATTTACCCCAAAGATACAGACGTAGTGAAGAGAAGGGCCATATGCACCCCACTGTTCATAGAAGCATTGTTCACAATAGCTAATTTGTCGAAGGAGCCGAGATGCCCTTCAACAGATGACTGGATTAAGAAGATGTGGTCCATATATACAATGGAATATTATTCGGCCATCAAAAGGAATGATTTCTCAACATTTGCTGCAACGTGGATGGGACTGGAGGAGATAATGCTAACTGAATAAAGTCAAGTGGAGAAAGACAATTATCATATGGTTTCTCTCATTTATGGAACATAAGAAGTAGGAAGATCGGTAGGAGAAGAAAGGGAAGAAGAAAGGGGGGAGTAAACAGAAGGGGGAATGAACCGTGAGAGACTATGGACTCTGGGAAACAAACTGAAGGCTTCAGAGGGGAGGGGTGTGGGGGAAGGGGATAGGCTGGTGATGGGTATTAAGGAGAGTACGTATTGCGTGGTGCACTGGGTGTTGTACGCAAGTAATGAATCATGGAACTTGACATCAAAAACTAGGGATGTACTGTATGGTGACTAACATAATAAAAAAATATTATAAAAAAATCAAAACAACAAAAGGGGTCATCTCTTCAATGAGAGACAGCCTCTGAAATCCTATGTCTCCTATATATTGTTTTCTTTTATGGAACCCTTGCTTTGTAGAATTATAAAAATTTATAAAAAATATATCTAGTAGCGAATTTACTTATTTATATTTCTCTCTTAGGAAGCAAGCTCTATACAGAACTGGAATGTAATGTGTGTGTGTTCTCCTAGGACTTAGGCCAGCATAGAACTCAAGTTGCTCTTAATATTACTTCATGTATGAATTAAATTAACAAAACAAAGGTAAATGAGGACCTTTTTAAGACATATGTGCTTTAATAGCAACCACTTCAGCAACCCTCATGAAGAAAGACCATTAAGCATAAAAGGGGGGAAAGAAAAGCCTTTGTGTACATAGCTAATGCATCCTTTAGACCTTCACAGAAATGAAAAATCAAGGTCAAAAACAGAAGAGAATGTCTGAATGCATTATTAAAGACAGTTCTGAAGACCTTTCCTAACCTTTCTTTACAAGGAACCAGCTGCCCTAGTCAAGAATGATAATGCAATTTAAATAATAAAAACGATGCCTATTCTTTTTGTTACTGTCAAGGAGCACTGTGGCTCAACATCAGGGATTTTTATAAAACCCCTTTTGTGTTTCATCCAAGACTGGGTTTGTAACAAAGACCAACATGTTGAAAGCCAATCTGTCCCATTCCCGTTTTACTGCTGTGGAGGGTGTGCCCACGTGGAGCAAAGAGGCAAAGGAGCAAGTGTATCCTGAGAGAGGGAACCAAGTGCAAAGATCTGAAGGAGTGAAAGTACTTCAGGAGAACAGTTAATAGGAGGACCTTTACATGCTAGGCACTTTAGATGGTAATTTTAGCAATGATTAAAGTGTACTTGCTTTTCTTTCTCTTTTTAGAAATAGAAACTTTTTTTTCCTTTCTTTTTCTGGGCTCACTGTAGCTTGGAACAAAAGACGTCTTATTTTCTAGCCTTCCTTGCGACTAGGTATGTAGTCATTTCTCTAAGTTCCGACCATTGATATCTATGTGTGAAGATGTGGCACTTCCTCCAGAAAGAGGGTGTAAAGGTTTCAGATGTGAAGGGGCTCCTTTTGTTCCAGTGTATTTACTGATTCTTCAGGACTGCATACCAACCGTGGACTGATGGCTTATTTCTAGACCTCTGGACATCTTTTATGTGAGAGATAAATAAAATTCTATCTTATTTATGCATCCAAATCTAAGACTAACTCATACAATGATGGTAAAAGAAAAAAAAAAAAAAAAAAGCAGGGCTTCTGATCTCCTGGAGCTTAAAAGGTTAGTCAGGAATTTTTTGTGCCTTTAGAAAGTAAATTTCAAAAATTCTGTGAAAATTGGGCTCAGTAATTAGATAAAGATTTAAAATCTATTGAGAAAAACTGAACAGTAAATACTCTGCTTAGCATTGCTAAGAATGATTCAGTAGCTCGATCTTTTCCTCTATGAACTCAAAATCTAATGCTTTGAGGAAAATATCTCTTATCAATTTACTCTTTCTTTGAAGGCACAGAGCTCATTCCTTTTCTAACATCTCCCAATGCTCAATTTAAACTGCACTTCAGGTCAGTGTTTGAGGAGTTATGACTGGATAAGAGTTGATATGAAGTAAATCATCCTATCACGTTAAATATTTTCCTCAAAATTCCTAACACATTTAATGATATTTATTGGCTCAATTCATAATATATACATTGTCCCTTTCTTTTGTTATCTTGGATATATATATATATATTTTAACTTTGCCCTATATGGATTCTCATTTCCAGATGGGTTATGACATACCCTGTAAACTTCAAGAATTTCTGAGTAAGTCAAATAAGAGAGCATGTATAAAATTCAGCTTATGCTGTGAAGGTGTATAAGATCTAGAATCATGCAGTCCTAAGTTTGTGTCCTGACTTAACCACTTAATTCTACCAGTTGAATGACGGAAAATTAAGTATCTGATCTTCAATTTCTTCTTTTATAAAATAGTAATATTGCATATGGCTAACAGAGTTGTTACAATGGCTCTCTTCGTCTCTTAGCTTTCTTTCCTTTCTATGGCTCCATTCTCAACAGTCTTCTGTGATATAGTAGTAATGATGACCAGTACATCTCCAGACTGTCAGCTAACATTTCTACGGAAAAGATAATTTCAGTTTTCTAGTTGTTTCAAGAAAACTCAATAACATGATTCTCATTAGGCTGGCTTCATTATGCATCTATCTCAGATCTCATCCCTCTGTTTAGGGTGGAAAGAATTCTGATTGGTTAGGTCAGGAATAGAAACGAAGAAACGATCGGCATCAGCCCCAACCAAGAAATGGGAACTAATATTGAGGCAAATTCAATTTCCCAAAGGAAAGCCTAATTATGAAAGGCTGCAGATAGAAAGTCCACTTTGGTACTTTACCAAGAGTACTTCAAACAATTTGTCATTTATTTTCAAAGTTAAAGTCGTTAAACTGAGCTTATGTCCTTTACTACCTTGCCTTAGCCTTTAACTTCTTTGAAATTTCTTTCCTGACAGATGTCAAGCAACTTTATTTTTGATTGATTTTCTACATGCTTTATCTCTCATCCATCTAGTCCCCATTTTTTCCTTTCACTGTAAGTCCAAAATGTCAAGTGTATTTCCTGATACCAAACATATATTTTTAACTGCTTAATAATATGACCAGGATTCTGATTCTACTGTACCAGAATATTTAATCAATTATTAAGAGCTAATTGAGCACACTGTACAAACAGATAAATGGTTATTTCATTTATGCTGATTTGGCTTCATTAAGATCATTACTGCATTACTATAATGTTAGCCTTTTTAATAGGAACTACTCATGAAAATGGTAAAACGCTAGATAATGTTTTCAAACCCTCTCTTTAATCTGCTCTTTATTTTTCTAAGAACCGTAATTCTTATCTCTTTCTTAGTACTCAGAAGAATAACAAATTGTATGATATGAAGGTGACTCAATGGCCCTGGGAAATCATTTCCATTTTTTTTTTTTTTGAAATAGCTTCAACTGAACTTCCTTGTATGGGGTGCTCACATTTCATCCTCACTAAATATTTATACAATGGGCCCCTTTCTCCGTATTTTCAATTTCTAATCCCCTGGTCAAACAGATGCTTTCCTGGCTCCTCCATACTTGATGTGATGAAGCATTTTACTCTGATGACCACCATTTTCCTTAAGTAACTCTCTCTTCCAGTGGTTTCTGTAACAATTCCCTTGGTGCTTTTCTTACCTTTTGCCCTATGATATACAAAATGTTCTTCTTTTCCAAAAAGAGATGGAAGCAAGTACCTCAGTTCATACAAATATATATTATGTTATAAATACACTAGATCTCTAGCCAGAGATCCATATGCTTTTTCTCAATCCCAAAATTATCTATTAACACATTCAGTAAACATTTGAGAGGAACACAGGGCTGATACAGATTTCTGTATACACCAAGCACACACTAGGAGAAGTGAATACAAAATCAAAAGCTATCCATGTTTTTACAAATAATAAGTTTGTTCACATTTATTCTGAACAGAAAAGGCCTTTGTGGAGCCTAGTGGAAGCGCTGGGTATTGCAGCCTAAAAACTCAGTTTCTCCTACCTAATGGAGAAAAATACATCAATGCTGCAGACTTGTCAAGTATATTAGTGTACTTTGAGTGGGGAGAAAATACACAAACACCATTTGCAAAAATACTGTGGAGACCTGAATAAAGTTAGTGCCAAAAACATCAATATACAGTTGACCCTTGAACAACAATGAGTTTGAACTTTGTGTGCCCAATTACATGCAGAATTTTTTTCCTGATAAATACAGTATAGGACTGTAAATGTATTTTCTCTTCCTTATGATTTTCTTAATAAGATTTTCTTTTCTCTAGTTTACTTTATTATAATAATACAGGATATAATACATATAAACATACAAAACATGTGTTAATTGACTGTTATTGGTAAGACTTCCATTCACTAGCAGGTTATTAGTAGTTAGGTTTTGGGGGAGTAGAAAGTTATACATGGATTTTCTACTCTGTGGGGGTAGGGGTGGCACTCCTAATACCCCCGTCATTCAAAGGTCAACTGTAAAGTAGTTTGAATAAGAAATGAGCTAAATATAAGTTGAATATATCAAGAAAAGCTTCAAGGAAGTACAGAATTGTGATTGAAATGAGTAGAATTTTGACCTGGAAAGAAGAGGTAAAGAATGGAAGTGAATGGTATGAAAGAAGACAAAATTCATTAAGATTTATATTCTAGGAAATAAAGTAGTTGATGAGGAACACAGAAGGAACATTTTAAAACTTTGTATTGTTTTCATCTCTTACCTCCATCACAATGATCAATTCAATGATTGTATTATGGTTCAAAATATTTTCTATCCCTTCCTGGGTGTAGATTATATTCCCCAATCCTGTTGGCATCCTGATTTGCCATGTGACTGATGGTACATCTCCATTCATCTGACTTCAGAGTGGGTCATACTAACTGCATTGGTCAATGACTTGAGAACAGAAATGCATGAATAACTTCCAAGTTTAAGAGCTAGTTTGAGTTTGCCATGTTTCTCTTATAACTCTTTTAAAAAGACTAGCAGGCTCTCAGATATAGGCTGCTTTGTCATCTAAATGACATAGAACAGAGTTGTAGCTGATCAACGGTGGACATAAAATATGAAAAATAAGCCTTTGGAGTTGTAAGCCAGAGATTTTTTGGGTTGTATGTTAACCTCGACTATTGTTAGAAATTTATCAAGGGATTCTTCAAAAAAAAAGAAGCTTGTGAGTAAGATCTTAAGTCAGATAAGATTTCTTCAAATAGAAATTCTAAAATAATATACATAGTATGAAAGAATAGAAACCGCAAACATATGCATTATTTTTTGAGTGCACTGAGCAACTGAGTTTGATGAAAACTTAGATTTGTTTTCTCAAATTTCTTAAATTGTTTTCATCTATTTATAAATAATGTTTTAAGCTAAAAATCCTACTTAAAAAGAGTGATCAGTATTAATAATATTCCTCCTATTCAAATTTTTGGTAACTTTAGAATTTAGTAAAAAAGTAAAGAAACCAATCATTATCAATAATTACTCACAAGTTTATTGTTCTAAAATTTGAAAAATATAATGCAAAAGAGTTTGCAAGTCGCTTACCGAAGATGAGCCATACACTTGAGAGCACAAGGTTTTTAGCCAGATGACTAGAACAGAAGATAATTTGTTTAGAATGGTTATGAAAGAAATTACAGTGTGAATCAGGAAAAGAATTACTCCAAGTGTTCAAAGAAAATATGATCATAATCTCGGTATTATAAAGCTTGTGGATCTCTCCAAAAAGATTTTCTTTTCTTTTTTTAAGATTTTATTTATTTATTTGAGATGGAGAGAGAGAGCAGGAGCAGGGGGAGGAGCAGAGGGAGAGGCAGGCTCCCCACTGAGCAGGGAGCCCGACTCCAGGCTTGATCCCAGGACCCTGGGATCATGATCTGAGTCGGAGGCAGACGCTTACCTGACTGAGCCACCCAGGCACCCCCAAGAAGATATTTTTAATTATAAAAATAATATATTCCATGATAAAAATTTAAAGAGGATGATAGGGTGTAGAGAAAAAAGCAAAATTTGACAAAACTGCAGCACTCCTCCACCATGACATACGTAAGACTTTCCATTGCCCTTCCTACAATGTAAACACTGTTGTGTTGTGGCCTGTGCTGATGCAGAATGAGGGAAGCATAAGAAGAAATCAGCTTTGGAGGCAAAGCTGACCCTCAGCCTTAGGCAGGCTCATGTGCCTGAAGAGAGTCACAGAAATCATAGTTATCTGGTGCCCAGACCTTGTTCCACATGAAGTTCCTTTAAGGACCCAAGTTATCAAGCAGAGGGACATTGTTGGGCGACAGCCAACAGACTTTTTTTTTTTTTTTGGATACAGAATTTAAGATAGAATATATTATGTGGACCCTTATATGAGATCATTCTGCAACATAATTGCAAATGTTTTTAATTTTCTAGTTTCACTAAACATTCATTAAAAGTAGTATAAATGCATTATATTATCCAGAAACATTCCTTTTTGAAGAATAGAATTATTTAAGACTAAAGTCAGGATGGAAAATAAACCAAAAGTAGCAGGGATAATAGCTTAAGGGTTAAGTTAAAAATGTCCATGAAATCCTTCCTTCAGGAAGGTAGCCTCTCTTTTGAATTTTGTGAATGTTCTCCCTTTAGTTTTAATGATATTCATAATTTCTACATAAGATTCTGTATTCTCTAATAAAGTGTTAGCAGCATTCGGATTTTAAACACCATATCTCATATTTGTCTTCCTCAGTATAATTAACACTGAGTTTTACCCATAGGAAATGCCCAATAAATGTTCTTATTAATAAACTTAAGGAAATAGAAGTTAAAACTAGATAAATTTTACTTGAATTACAAAAGCAGTTAAATTAATTATAAGGCAAGAAATATAAACAAGGGTTGAGGTGGGATTTGAACATGTGGAAGATCAATGAAGACTTTGAATAGGAAAGCAATATAGTTGATATCATTGCAGGAGTATTTCTTTAGAAAAGAGAAATAGTGGAGAGAGAAACCGTATGGCAGCTAACACAATAATCTAGACTGGTAGCAGTGATGACGGAAAGGCAGAAATTGATACAGAAATTGAGTGAAAAGACACATAGGTCTATTGAGCCTATAAATTTCAAGAATTTTTTTTTCATTCCAAGAGCTTCACACAGTTCTGGGACATGATAGTTTATGAATAAATATTTGTTAACTTCATGTATGAATAATGTAGTTTCTGATGGAAAGGGTACATAAAAAAGAATAGAAAGAGGTGGTTTCAGGCTTCCTACCTGGTTACTTAGGAAATAGCGCTCCACTAACAAAAATAAAGAAGTTAGAAAGAGCAGTTTTGATACAGAGGTTAGAGAATCACAAGATTACCCATGAATTACCCTTGACACAATCCACTGGCAAAGGTTAAGAGGCAGGGGAAAGGCTAGACCAGAGTTAAAGGTAAAAACAAATATTGGATATATGGGTCTGAGACCTTACTCTCAAAATTAGGATTCACCAACTACTTGTGTGATGGAGAAAGTCATTCAGCTTCTCTGGACCTTATTTTCTTCTCCCAGTAAGGTGAAAGGGTTGAGTTTATAGAGACTTTATAAAAGTTCAGCCCTATAAAGATAGTAATAAGAAGTAAGGCTTGGTAATTTTTAGGGGTTAGTGGAAAGGCATAAACATTTCACTTGGGTTATGGGTTTTAGGGTATGATCACCAAATACCTTTGAAATAATGAGTGCTTATCCCATAGTCAACCATTTTTCAATGGATTTCATCTTTAGAACTTTAGAAAATTTAGCAGAATAACTAGGGTAATATACTAAGGGAGAAATAATTCTTAAAGGTGACCCCAAAGTTCTAGTTTTTCAGGATGTAGTAAAAATTCTAGCTATAAATTTCATGATTTCCTGGACTCCATAATTATCAACTTAGAATTAATCATTTTAGATTGAAAAATTATAATATTCCTAGTCAACTGTCAGGTAAGATCCTCTTCCCTCACCTGATAATTTTTGTTCTTCTTCTCTAAGCTTTGCTTCATTTCCAGGATACCTTTTCTTACCTATGCAAATCCAGAATATACCTGGATGCAAAATACACACTCTCAGGAGAAGATCATGTTGTCTAAATTTTCTCAAATACCTATCCTGATGAGGTGGTATTCACTAAGCATAATCAATCATCTGGCAAGTGATCCTTTCCTGGCTTATAAGTGTTATGTCTCATCACATCATGTCAGAACAACAGGGTTAATTTTTTGCTTGGTACTTTGTTTTTGCATGCATCAAATTTTATCTATTTTTCTACAACTGGATAATAAAAGCATTACAAACCTGTAGTTTCTTATAGCAGCTTAGCCTTTTACTATCCATAAAATATTAATGTAGCTACAGACTTAATATCTCATCATCTACCATGATATGAGCAATCAGAGGAGCATAGAGTTTGTTCTTAAAATGTCTTTTTTCGACACTCACTATACGCTAGGTCTTTAAACAATATTGTTGCATTCTATACAGACAGGGATGCAATATTAACTCAGAGATGGAGGTGGGGGGCAGGAAACCCATACACTAAACCACAGAACACAAGCTAAATGATACACCCATTGAAATGGCATAAATGAAAAGCAAACATGGTATAAGCCATTTTCTGAAAGCTTGGCTTCATCTGCTATCTTCTTGGCACCATTCCCTGACAGCCCCCCGCCACCCTCCCCCCGCTTCCATTTCCATAAATATTCTGAATGAAGTAAAAGGACAAAATGCCTTTAAGAAAAATGAAAAATATTAGACTGTAAGCCAAACTATGTCTTCAAGAAAGCCTCTGGTAGCAGTTTTGAGTCAATCTGGTGATGTTCTATACTTCAAAAGTATGAAGGAGAGGAATATTTATCATGCTGTGGCAGAAATGTCATAATCACCCACATTGATTTCTCCACTACTGGAATCCAGACTGGCTTGTGAATTGTTTTGGTCAGTAAGAATGAGGCAAAAGTGATACTGATCTGGTTCTGAGGCAACCCTTCATGGTGTTCTTTCTCTTGAAATCCTTATGACCTACCATGTAAACAGGCCTGGGCTCCTCTGCCGTTCCAGACACAAACCACCTCAGCTGAGGCCAACCTACATCTACCAGTCTCCAGCTGATCTGGTAGATAGCTGCTGACACCTAGGGATGCCCAATATAGATCAGGAAAATTGTTAAGCTAAACCTAGAGTAAACTGCCAACCTGTATTATGAGTTAAATAACTGGTTATTGTTTTAGACCATCACATTTTGGAGTGGGTGTTACATTTTGGAGTGAAAATTAACTGATACATATAGTCATAATGCAAATATCTGGAGTTACTTCATAATCTCATTTCAATTCTCATAGAATGTTTTAACAAGAGTAAACCATTGTCCTTAAATAATAGCTACGCCGATAAATCATAATTTTAAAAACATCTTACCAGAACTTCAAACTTTCAATAATTCCTGAATTATTAAACTTGGATGTTTTCTTAGATGAAGTAATAAAATGATTGTTAAAAGATCCCTATAATTTTAAGTTGTACAGATAAACATTGTCTCTGCAGTAAGATATGACAGTCTCTTTGTCTTTCGGTAGTGGAGATATAGTCACAGTCTGAAGTCATGTCAGTCAGATTTCCTACCTTTCTCCTTTTACTTCTTTTCTCTTTTCAGTATATTTTGGATAATTCATGAGTTGTTACAGTGTTTCTCTAGTGTTTCAGTTTATAATCTTGATTTACATGATCAGTTCTCAAACAGATCAAAGTCTTTTACTGTAACACATTTATTTCTGGAAAGTTCATTACACTCAGGTACTCTGCATTTATAGATGACATTTGAAAGACCTTAGAATGACTTTTCAATAGACTTCCATGCACTAATTAAACATTATAATGCAGTAAATAATATGGACTCTTCCAGTGGATAGAAAACACTAAGTGAAAATGTTTAAACACCCCACATACTTTTCAGGATCCTCATCCAGTTGGTCTGACTGGTCATTATCTGTTTGGTAAAACTTCTCAAACAACTCATTAATATTTAAAAAGCTATCCAAATTATAATCTTCAAACAGCAAAATCCAAATGTCATTTATGCATAATTCAAAAGAATCTTGCAGAAAACAATCTTTGGATCACAATTGCTCTCTAATCCACCTCTTGAATTACTACATAAGAATTCAATGCCAATGCAATTCAAATCAATTCATTCATGGTTGATGTTAAAATTTCCTCTATAAGGATAGTATGGCAGAAACAAAGCTGCGAATTTAACAAAGGGGGAAAATGTGGAGGGTGGCAATTGTTTTTGGTAAGCAAGCTGTATGATTTTTACATTATTTGGTGGTTGCTGACATTATAAGTATATTTAAATTCTTAGTAAAGTTACATCTGCGAATCTTCTTAAATGCTTTAAAATAAATTCTCTGATCAACAATGATGCAGTTCACTACTAAAACCTAAAATGATTTTTTTATTGGATTTGATTTGACTCCCAAGATTAATAAGATTCTTGAGCTGTCATTGACCCCAAAATAAGTGGAAAAAGAGAAAATTACCTTAGGTCAGTGCTGATGTTTCTCTCTACTTCTCTAGTTTATATATTGAATGCTAGCTGCTGTACAAATTTAAAGAATCTTGGTCACTGGATTGAGGTGAATTATTTATTCATGTATAGCTAGTGTATTATCACAATAATAAATTCAACACAGGAATAAAATATATCCTTCTTATATCACCGAAATGACTTTTTGTTTGACAATCATAGTTACCATAAAGACAGATTATGAATATAGACAAGGCATATAGTTGAATTCTTTGGAATTATGAACTATATTCCATATGAATCCAAAATGGAGTCACTATGATTAATGTTACCTCAATGAATACAAAATAAATGAATAATTACCCTCCACTTATTTAAAAGTATTACCTTCAGTATATAATACACGTGAGTTACATTCAATTCACTGTAATGTGAAGAGCTTAGTTTAAACTGACAAAGGACAGGAAATTCAGAGTCAAAGCTGAAAGTATCTTGGAGTGTTAGTCTCATAGCACATATGGTAAAAACTATCTGTAGTATGAATTCACATATGGTCGGTCTTTGAATGGGTTTCATTTCCCTGAGGAAAGGGAGGTTTCCTCTGAGATAAAAGGAAGAAGCTCCTATATTATGCTTATTTGAAAAATGGCTATGTGTGAAATTTAAATGCATAATGTGTACCATATACTTCTAAAGACTTCTGTTAACCAATGGCATGCAAGCACGAACAGAGGTTAACAATAATCTCTAACCTCAGCTGTCAGTTCAACAAAATGTGCTGTAAAAAGCAGAAAAGTATGAATGACTCAGCATAATCTGTCACCACAACTTGAAAAACAATGGGGATCCAGGAAAGTGAGTACATGTTATTTAATTTCCAGTACTTCAATGGGCTTAGGATAATTCCTAGTCTACAGATTTATTGTGGAGTATAAGCTTGTAAAATTTTGAGGAAAGCTCAAATATTGTTATTCTTTAGATATTTCACATTTAATGTTACATACAATGTACACTTTAAAGACATATAATATCAAATACTTTATGCATTATTTTCACTTATTTTAATATTTATTATTTTGATTTTTGCATGTGAAAGGTTTGAAGAAGCGTGTAAAGTTATAATACAAGAACTGAGCATAATCTGCATGGATACACACACATGCAAACAATATTTTAGAAGAAAGATACATTGGTGGATAATGAACATAGTAATTTGTAAAAGCATCATGCAATCAGAAGAATATTCATATCCATTATAAACATTAAACTAGTAGAGTTTAAGAAAATCTAGTTCAAATCCCAATAAAGAAGTGGACCATGGATCAAAATATCCAAATGTAAGTGAACTTGTATAAGTTTATATAATATAGCACAGTCATACAGTGGGGGGACAAAGCTGATTTTTGAAATAAGAAACACCAATTATTAACTATTCATAATGTGCATCTAGCTCTGTAAATTAGCATAAGCTTAAAGACCCATTACCTGGGAAAAAAATGGACTAGGTCTTAAAGGAATTGAGCTGTAGGCAATTAAAAATGTTATTGACAATAAAACACAAAGCTCAGAACATGGGTAATTAATTTGTTAAGGTTATTAATGATATTTCTAATTAGATACAACAAAAATAATTGTCAAAGGGTATATATAAATTAAAAGACTAGTAAAATGTTGATGAATTTTATATTCTAATTTCAGGTTAAACAAAATTAGATAATAATAGGGAATTGGGAGTCTCTAACTACAGATGATAGTTTGTGGCCACAAATATACTGTGAGCTATTGGGAATTAATAAACTATTGTCAGGAAAACTGATTTGATAGCAAAATGAAATTCTCAGATGAGATCGAACAAAGCATCAAATCTTAGATCTGAAAAGATCTAAGCTCGATTTCTTCATGAGTGTGGCCCAGAGAAGTTAAGCAACATACCCAAAGCCATAAAGTAGTGAGTGGCAAAGCTGGATCCAGAACTGTTTTCCACTGTATCAAGTGTTTTCCACTTCACCATTTTATTACTACAGCTTTCCCAATCACATTAATTTGGGGTAAGTAAATCCATTATATCATTCAACAAACATTTACTGCCCACCACATTCCAGGCACTTGTGCCAGGTGCAGGACAGTACGATGAGCAAAACAAATACAGCATGTGCACACACATTTTAATGAGTGTCACTTCATCTTAATGCCCAGGCTAGCTTATATTGTTTTAGTGCCTCTGGAAGAGAATGAAGACGGATACTTTAGAATCTTAATGCAAAGAGGATACCCACATTCACTGAGAAATACACGTGAGAGTGAGGATGTGTGTGTGTGTGTGTGTGTTCGCATGTGTAAAGAGAAGGATACCACAACACTACTGGAAGTTACCATATTTATCTTGAGAATAATGTATTGCCCATGATCACTGTGGCAAGGGATCATTGTCAAAGGCATGTTCAACTTACATCTCTGTAAAGTGCCTATCCTGGCTGTGTCATTGCCCAGCTCTGCCAGATGTAGCATTCCTTGCTTTTAGGAAAAGAAGCTCTACCTAATAAAAATTTGGTTGTTCCTTCAGAATCAACAAGTCCCCTAACACTATCCATGTAACGAACTACCTGACAAACTTCCCTTTCTTTTTTTAAAAAATATTTTATTTATTTATTTGAGAGAGAGAGAGAGAGAGAGAGAGGGAGAGGGAGAGGTAGAGAGAATCTGAAGCAGACTCCACACCCAGCATAGAGCCCGACATGGGGCTCGATCCAACCACAGGATCATGACCTGAGCCAAAACCAAGAGCCAGACGTTTAACCAACTGAGCCACACAGGCATCCCTCCATCTTTCTCACTTCAAACAAAAGGAAACAAAAACAAAAACATAACCTCACTTTCTTAACAGAAAATACTAAAACAGGGGCTTCAGACATCCATCTCAATAGAATACTGGTTAAAAATTATTTTTATAAAAATTAAGGTTATTTGGTATAATTTTTGGTATTGTTTTGAGCTGTTTATTTTGGTGAAATAAAACAAATGTTCAATCTCCACTTGAGTTGGTGTATATATCTCTGCAGGAAATATTTGTTATATTCTCTTTTGTATTAAGTGTGGCCCACCAAAATTATCTTTAGACCAAAGGTAGTAAACTTGAATTTTAATCTACTCTCTTGTGGCCAGAATCATAGGTGAGTCACTGGGGCTAACTGGCAGTTCTTCCCTTCAGAATCAGTATTCCCTGTTAGAGCCAAATTTGTTAGAGACTGTTATCAATGGCCATAATGACCAAAATTGACTTCATTTGGGAAGGGTACATGTTGAGCAGATGTTTTGCATGTGATTAATGAAAACCAGTTTTATATGGTCACTACACAATATATTTATCACTGCAGTCAAGAAATTATATCACATTTATACTTTGTAAAACAAAAAAAAGGTGAAACAACATATCCTTACTAGTTTACATTTTTGCATTGCTGTAAATGTCAGAGACATTTATTTGAATGTGCTATCAAAGAACGACATAAATCTACTCAGTGCATTTATTTGATTGATTGCACATCATGCATTAAAATAAACATGTACAACATGATCTCAGATTCAGATAAACACACTGCATTTATTTAAATGTCTTCACATTCATACTAGATTGAACATTCAATTCCATTTAAGTCAGTCTCAGAAGTGACTCACTGATGCATTGTTAAAAGGTGAACATGATGCTTACTAATACTCGTCTGTTAGTCCTGCAACCTACAAATTTACCAAGGTGGTTACAAATTGAGAGGACCATGTCTGTAGAGAGGTAAGTTTGGAAAGAATGTGCCCTGAGAGAGCTCAGTGGAACTATGTTTGAAATATGGCATAATGCAGAGCAAAATATCAGTTATTTTCAAAGAAACTAGAATCAATTTTATTAAAATTCCTGCAGAGAATGTGAACTAAGTATTGCATACAAGAGTCGGGTTTTGTAAAAGCATATGCTTTCTCAAGACTTACGTAACAAGCCAAGGTAACAGTACACTGAAGTTCTCCCATCTCACTTAACTCATGAGGCTTCTAACTAAATTAATACCTCCCACTCATATGAAAAGAGTATTTACGAGTGGACTACAAAATAAAACAGACTAAAATTTTTAAGAAATGTAATGACATGTTTGATTTATTACCTTAGCTTTTCATACATTTGCAAATTTTCAAAAAAGTTTTAATAACCAGATATCCTTATGGTAGATACTGAACTGTATACAGATTTTTGATAACGTAAAATTTTCACTCGGCATCTTAATATATCGAAGGGAAAAATATATAAGCTATATAGTCTTCTTATTCTAAAATGACCTCCATTAAAATATAATATTTGGGATTGACTTCCACCTTCCATGTAGACTGTTTTCTTGACTATAATTCATGTGGCTTAGATGCACATTTTAGGACTCTATCCACTTGAAGGGTATGACTGAGTGGTTCTCTAAATACAGTCTCTTCCAGTGAGGAAGACTTTGCCTTCTTAGGAGGTGGCGTCAAACCATAGTTTGACAAAGGCAATTCTCATACACCTGTCCCCTTACTCCTCAGGGAAAGACGGGATTTTCCCTTTAGGTGCTAGAGATGTCAAACATTAGCATATACGTAAATAGGAAAAGGGGAGGCTCTGAGATTCCACGAAACAAGGTTAGCAAGAAGCCCCAAATGGGTAATTTTGTCATGGTATCCTTTTCCTCTCCAAAATTATACCAGTAGATTAGATATTTCAGGAGTCTCTTAGGTGACCACTTAGTCCTATTCTTGAAAATTAATCTTCCAGTACTGTGGCTCTCTCTGTAGCATTCTCATGGCCTGATCTCTATTCAGGCTAGTATGTTTATGGTGGTGGGTAAGACCAGAGGAAGGCACAGACCCTCTACCCAGGTCACAAACAGGAGATTCTTCCTTGTGCTCATTGATTGTTGCCACTCTTGCCCTCACACTCCACCTCAAGGGATACATTTTCCTGATTTTCACTATTTGAGTCATACATATCTAGTACCATTGAAGGAAAAAAAATATTCTTCCTTCGTCTAAGATAATAAACTGCAGTCCCCCTCTACAGACATGAATCAAAATAGCTGTTAACTTCCAACACCTTCTTCCTCTGGGGCTTATGGATCCTGGGGAGGGGGAAAAAAAAAAAGACACAATGTCCCTTTAAGTGGGGTTGCCAGATTTAGTAATGATAATATAAATACTCAGTTAAATCTGAATTTCAGATAAGATTGATTTTTTTTAGTATGAGTATATCCCATGTAATATTTTATAAATACTTAATACTTAAAAAATGATTTATTATTGATCTGAAATTCAAATTCAAATATAACTGCGCACCCTGGATTTTTATGTGGACCTTCTGCCTTCAGTGAAAAAGGATAAGAAGACTATTTTTCTAATTATGTTTTGATAATTCTTCAGGAGTACGAGAGAATAATTAATGTTTCAACCACTCATCTTGTTACAATGATGATGAAATTGTGTAAGTTGTCTCACTTTCCCTTAGTTTTGGTGATTTCAGATGTAGTTTATGCTTCAGTTACCAATGTGCTAACTTAAATATTTGTTCCCATTTTTTATTATCTTTTGTAAAATCACAATGGTTGTAAATGAAAATGACAAAGCAATGTCTGTCTGGCTTGGTGGAGCCAAACAAAAGAGAGGAAGTCATGGGCTTGGAAAGTTTGGTAGATACTATAAACCATTAAAAAAATACAAAAAACAAAAAAAGCCTTTCTCTTTAGCCATGATCAAAATTAGAGGAGAAACTCAGGTCATGATGATATCTGAAAAGACTTGAGAAAACGAAGTTTGTTGACATAAATACTTCGGTACTTCAAGATACTACTCTACATTTCACTGCTTTTCAGCAAGAAGTCAAGATTATTAACTTCCTGTGATTACACTTGAATCATTAATAGAGTACTAGCCTGATAAGGTAAGGCCTTACCTAGCTAAATCATTTCATTATAAAATACAGGCCCTTTCTGAACGATTCCAGGGAAGAGGACAGATGCTCTAGAAGATATTCCACTTGAAACTCAGTTTTAAAAATTTAATCTCAGAAATATAACATTAATTATAAATCCTAAGAAGAAAGCATAGATTTTCATTCAAGATAAGAATATATAAAGAAGAAAGCATAGATTTTTCATTCAAGATAAGAATATATAAAGGAAACAATCACATTTATGCCACAAATGAACTCAATAGGTTTTTTATGTAATTGCTATTATGTTTGAATGTTCTCATTAGCCAGAAAATTTTATAATTTCTAGGTTCCCCAAACTTGGACAAACTGTTTAAAATAAAGAGTAGGTACTGGAATTCAGATTCAAATATAGAGAGACTTAAATTTTAACACATTATTTTTCCATGAAATGACTTTTTTTTTTTTTTTTTTTTTTTTTTTTTTTTAGATTTTATTTATTCATTTGACAGAGAGATAGAGACAGCCAGCGAGAAAGGGAACACAAGCAGGGGGAGTGGGAGGGAAGAAGCAGGCTCCCAGCGGAGGAACCTGACGTGGGCTCGATCCCAGAACGCCAGGATCACGCCCTGAGCCGAAGGCAGACGTTCAATGACTGAGCCACCCAGGCGACCCCCATGAAATGACATTTGACAGTCCTTAGAATACTCTAAGTATGTATTTATTTATATATATATATATATTTATATATATTTTTTTTGGAAACTCACATACTTGTTTATGATAGAGTTAATTGTCTAAATAATTGACACCATGGCAGACATTATCTGTTCCATCACCCAATATTTATTTCCAAACTCCTTTGCCAACCAAAATGTAGAGACTGGAAAGCTAACTGGCAAATTTCTTTTTTTTTTTTAAGATTTAATTTATTTGACAGAGAGAGACACAGCAAGAAAGGGAACACAAGCAGGGGGAGTGGGAAAGGGAGAAGCAGGCTTCCTCCTGAGCAGGGAACCCAATGCAGGGCTCGATCACAGGACCCTGGAATCATGACCTAAGCTGAAGGCAGACACTTAACGACTGAACCACCCAGGCGACCCTAACTGGTAAATTTCTAAAACTACTTTGCAGCCAGAGACAGGGCTATAACATATCTGGCAAAAGTAAATAAATACACACATATAGAGGACAAAAAACAACAAGAGCAACCATGAGAACTCTGTGTGTGTGTGTGTGTGTGTGTGTGTGTGTGTGTGCAAGTCAGCTAGCACATTCTGAAAAATCTAACAAGAAGCCAGGATATGCTAATACTGCCCACCTCTTTGTTTTTGCTCTGAATATGAATACCATTCCTGGAACTGCAAACAGGCATCCATTCATTCAAATGCAGAGATAGCAGATCTTTCTAAACCACTGATCAAGTTTCTGAAACCTCAAGGCAAAAGTATTCCTAATACATGCATCATTTATTCATGTTTTACATTTATAAACTATGGTAATATATTTTACAGTATCCTTGATTTTGTTCTCAGGTTCACTTACTGCTGACATCAAAACTGATGGTATTGTATATATCAAGCCACGGTTTTCTATTTTATACTCTTAATCCAATATCATTTTTTCCTCAAAACCACTAAGACCGCCAGATTCCTCCACTTCCTCTCAGATTATCAGTCCCTCATCTCTCACTTCCTACCTAAGTCAGATCCTTCTCTTTTGCTTCCTTTTCCTCCTTCCTTTATGCAACCATGATCCCACAGCCTTAGATTAATTATATGGTACACCTTTCTTCATTTACAAGGATACTTTAAAATCTTAAGCCATGTAGATTTTGCTACATATATTTTAGTGTTTAATCTCCAAAATTTGATTAGTTTAGAACTATTATGAAGTAGGACTCCCAGAGCAAGACTCAAAGATTTGAAAATTTACACATGTGCTGAGATTCTAACTGCTGAGGATGGGAGGAGGTCGTTATTGTGGGGATGGTGACTGGACACTTGAGAGCAATAGCTGCTCCTTAAACTGGGACACCCCATCCCAAGAAACCTGCACTTCAACTCTCAGACCACATACATGAACAGGAAGAAATTCATTGTAAAGGATATGCATGTCAGCACTAAAGGATGGGGGGGGCGGCAAAAAGCAGAGAGAAATTTGATTACGGAAAATCTCCATGCTGTTCATCTTTCACATACTTCTACTGACATTCATGATTTTGGCCCATTCTCAGAAACCTATGTCAGGTTTTTAAATAGAGGAGGCTCTAGTCAAGCTAGACACATCAAAGAGTTTTATCACCAGAGAAGCAATAGAAGATTAGAGCATGCATTTTTCTGTGGCCTAAATACAACTCTGCAGAGGAAGATAGATGAAGTTTGCATCTTGTTTCGTAATAACTCTTAAAGGAGTGTAGATTGGGTGGGGGTGCACATAACATTGGCAGGGCATGACAGCAGCTAAGGATGTGGTTGTGCAGTTAGGAATTTTATGAGGAATAATCAGCAGCACCTGTTTAGAGAACTGTCCAAAGACATTTCAAGTGTTTAACCAAGGACTGTCAGTTTTCAAACACTTCAGAAAGTCCTGAACACGAAAAAAAAAAAAAAAAAGGCATTTGGAATTTGGAATTCTAATGACTGGTGCAGGTGGCAGAGCAGCACACCTCTGGTGTGGTCTGGGGAAGAGAAATGCAATCTATCATCCTTATATTTATTGTGCCTCAATAAACAAGGTAACCATTCTTTACACTTTAGCTCCCTCAATACTTAGAATAGTCCGATGATAGAGGCATTATATTTACCCCCATTTTAGAGATTTGGAAGCCACAGTCAAAATAATTTTGAATTTCCACATCACACAAATTAGTTCTTTTTATCTCTAACTCAAATCTATTTGATACACCCAAGGTATCTGTTAAAGTAATTTGGGGAGCTTGGGTGATACATGTTATATACCCCACCTATCTCTTTTTTCAGATGTGCTTTGATTTTTCTTTTTCTTTTTTTCCCCTCAATATTCCTCCACATTATCTTCTGAGAAGCAGGCATAAAATGCTATATTACTTTTGTCTTTAATCTCAAAAGAATATACCCTTATTATAACTATGATCTATCTGAGAGGCTGAAATACTCATTTAAGTCTGCCTATACTTACATAGTCTTATTTGTTGCAGAGCTCAATTGTGGTTATAAAAGAATGTTTTCTATTGAACCCAGATCATTTAATGAGTTACTACTAAGTCCTTAAATCTGTTCACCATTTCCCCCATTTTCACTGACATTTTTTTCAAAGATGTTTTTTACAATCACTACAATTGTATATCAAGTTTTACAATTCAAACTTCAAATACCTTACACATTCTTTTTATGCAGGGAAACAGACTACCGCCCAGACTCATCCAGAATATATGAAGTGAATGGAAATGAAATGCACACACGATTGTATTAGTTACCAGGCAAAGCTGCTTATGCAATGGGATTTCAAAAATGAGAACCAATTGTTCAAAACTCAGTTTCCTTCAAATATAATGTGCTAAAAATCATGGAGTACTTTGATGTTATAAGCTGATTTTTTTTTTCTGTTTCCGGCATGGACATAAATAGATATAGAAAAGGATTAATGATACTTTTTTAGTTATTATATGTGAAGATTCCAAACCAAAAAAGCACTGAATTTCTGATAGGCACTGAATTACAATATCTCCTCCATTTGCTCTGAAAAGGGAAATGTGGAAAACTGAATCAAAGTTGCATAGAATCCAGGCATTCCAAACATTTAGAACTAAAACTAAAATAACATGATTATTTCCTATTAGTGTATTTGACATGAAATTAATCTAGTTATTTATGTTCGGAGTGTTCTGCTACAATACAGACTTCTGTCATTTCATCTTTATTGTTTTCTCCTCACCTCATTCCTACTTCCACATCAGAAATGACTATAATAATTTCTCTGTATGTCCAGAACATAAATGATATCAGAACAGGTTTCTCACATCAAGATATCTTTTCCAGTGTGTGTGTGCGTGTGTGTGTGTGTGCGTGTGTGTGTGTGTGTATGTGTTCAGTCTGATTTTATTCTTCCTGTAAATTACCACTCTTAAAAGAAATTGGTTCAGAGTAGCTTTGGGCAAAGTGAAAATTAGTAACTAAAACATAAAATACTGTTTATATAACCCTAAAATCAAAATCTTTTAATGATGAGGATAAGATTGCTCTTAAAAAGAAAGTTGGGCCACAGCATATAATGTAATTGCCTTTCTAAGAACTATAGATAGAAACTGAAAAAAGCTTCCTATCAAGCACCAACATTTACCAGAGACCAAAAGGGATTGGAGTTTATTACAATTTGACATTATTTCATTTGCTTCCTTGTATTTATATGCTGAAACTTTCATTAATTTTGAAGCTAACAAAGTAGATGATATTATGGAAGCTTGTACACTTTGACAATTTATTGTCTGCATTTGTGGCATAGAAAAATCTCTCCCTTTCCCTGCCTCACCCAAGACAAAGATCTTTTATAAACTTATGTGATGACTGTAAACACACTTCTCACTAGCCTCATGTGTAATAGTTCAGAGATTTCAACAATGCCGAAAACATTGCTGCTTAAATTGGGGAGATGAGCCACCTGCCTGAACAATAAATTTGGGGAGATTCCGGAATACATAATTTGGGGTTGCCTTGACTGTATAATTCACAAAAAGGATTACTTAATAGCAAATGTTGACTCTTATAATTAACCAAGTAAAGGTGTCATGCAGTAAAACTCAGATTCAGAAATTAAAGAGTAGATTCTACTTACAGTATTTATGTGTTTTAGGGTAAATATTGTGACCACAAAATTTAAAAGTAAGATTATTTATAAAGTGTCTTTAGATCAGAATAAATGTAATCTAGCTTGTGTAGCTGTTCTCCATAGCATGTGCATATAAATAAGTGTTCTGCTTTTATTTCCAGGAATATGCAATGCACATCTACTTTTAATTTCAGGAATGTGTGGTTCATGTGCTGGCAGTGGAAGAAACTGTCTTGAAAACATTTTGTATAAAAGCAATTGAGAACATAGCTTAGTAAGTATTAAAATATTCCAAACGACATGACACCTTGGTGTTGATAAGGCACTTTCTCTTTGCATGTATTGACTTGCTTGATCCTCAAACAACCCTGTGAGGTAGGAACTCTTACTATTATTTTATAGATGGGCAAATAGAGACCCTGAAAAGGTAAACTTGCTCAAACTCACCTAGCTAGTAAGCAGCACAGTTGGGATTTGAACCACATTTATAATAGTTGAGAGATTTCAACAATGCTAAAAACGTCACTGCTTACATTGGAAAGCCAGCTGCCTGAATAATAAATTTGGGTGGATTTGGGGAAACATAATTTGGGATCATGTAAGTCTGGGATTACGTAAACCAAAAAATCTAGGTCTTGGGTCTCTGTTGTTAACTACTAAGCTGTAAAGCACACCAAAACAATGAATCCTAGCAATTTCCAAAAGATTGAGGAATAGAAGTTTGTAGAACTTGCTGTGTTTCTACCGGTACTAATGAATGATCCTTAATTCAAGATGTACCAATTTTGTGATATGTAAGTAATCAGGAAAGCTACTTTATCATACAATTTCTCTTAAAGTTGTTTCTCAGAAGCATTCCTTAAAATGAGGAACATCACACAATCGCTACCATTGTTAATAACTCAGAGACTGTTTACTGGAGAAAGTCTTAGATTCTGTCACCAGGGGCTGTTATATAAGCCTCTTCCAAAGGCCTTGATCACGATTTCTAACCATCATTTTGAAGGAGTGTCTTCTATAACAATATGCTTTCAAGAGCTTATGAACATGATCTTATGAAAAGGAAAACTAGTGCAGTTATGCTTGGAACAAAGCCTTGCAACAATGTACATGAAACCAAGGAATAGGAATTTACCTTAAGTTCTGAAAAGATATTATCCAAACAAATCACTTAGGCTTCTATGGAAAAAATGTGCCTACTCGCATCTCATGGGCTATATTAATTTTGCCAGTAATAAAGATTAATCATATAAAAATCTCTGTAGAAATGAAAATATACCAATTAATAATATGAACTTTAATGAAACCAGTATGTATTGTGCATTATGTGTTAGACACTGTGCAGAGCACCTGTTGGAAAACTCATTTAAACTTCACTGAGATCATTTGATGTAAGTAGTATTACTATTCTAACTATAATGAGAAAACCGAGATAAGTAGAGTAGGGTATCTCGTCCAAGGTTAAACTGAAAGATGTAACAAAGATAGTATTAAAAATCATGTTTGATTAGGGGCGCCTGGGTGGCTCAGTCATTGAGTGTCTGCCTTCTGCTCAGGGCATGATCCCGGGGTCCTGGGATCGAGCCCCACATTGGGCTCCTCCGCTGGGAGCCTACTTCTTCCTCTCCCACTCCCCCTGCTTGTGTTCCCTCTCTCGCCGAATGTCTCTCTCTCTATCAAATAAATAAATAAAACCTTTAAAAAAAATCATGTTTGACTAATTCTAGAGTCTACACTCTTAATTGTCCCAAAGTAAATAATGAATAAAGCACTTAAATAAAACCATCACAATAAAATCATTTTTTACTCTTGTTGGATGTTTTTCTTGAAAATACAACCATTTGTTATTATCAGTAATGTATCACTGATTATGCTATGTCAGATACAATGATCACCAGCCAATGAAGACCCATATAATGTTAAGATTTTCAATTAATAATCCTTGTCCTGGGAATTTAACAGAAGATCTAATAGAGCCAGAAAATGTATCATAACTTAATAAAACTCTAACAATAGTCTAAACATAGAAAAACCTATGGGAAATGTTCAGGAAGTGGCATATAGCCTCAATACATCAGCTTTCTCTCTCTCTCTTTCTCCTTCTGTCTCTGTCTCTCTCTTTTTTTCTTTTTTAATTAGGTTCCACACCTAGCATGGAGCGCAAAGCAGGGCTTGAACTCACAACCCTGAAGTCAAGACATGAGCTGAGATCAAGAGTCATACACTTAACTGACTGAGCCACCTAGGCACCCCTATATCAGCCTGATAAGAAGCAGGTAAGAACCAGAAAATAAAACTTCTAAGTTTGCTTTATCAAAGTTCCTAGTATTCAACCCAACAGACTGCAATGTGCAAGTCACCTGCCCAAGATACAGCAAGAAGTTGACGGCTTTCTGTTCTATTGGATTGTACTAGGGTTTTATGAAAAAGCAGCATTTGCTTAAATAAATTTAAGTCATGTTAAAAAAAAATGGCAGTCCTTGGAGGTGTTGTGGATGAACTTTATACACCAAGAAGTTACTGATAGTGATTTCTCAAAATAGCTTAAAGTTCTCCAAATTCCTTTTCACAGACATCCCTGACCATCATAGTTCTATGCTACTCATTTGTAGAATACAGATTGTCAGATACTATCATTCTGACAGTGGGTCTGCATTTACTTTAGTTGAGTTTGAGAAATTTGTAGACAGTAACCTCATCAAGGTTGTCATGACTACACTTTGTCACTTTAAAGCAAACTAAAAAAATAATGCAGAGTAATAAGTATGCCCTAAAGCATATTTTTATCAAAGACTGGCCAAAGAGCTTGCCAAGATTTTCATCTATCTTAAATTCTTGGAGTCAGTATTGTACTGTGAGAATTGCTAATGGATTGATGTCTCAATATCTGCCCTAGTCATATCCATTCAGATTTTTAAGGGTTTCTATTATACAAATGAGACAGTGGTATTCTCAGGGCAAAAGGAGAAAAGTGCCATCACCACCTTAATTAGCCCTGCAGTTGTTCCTTCTGGAGTTCCTTACATGACAAGAGTAGAATCAACAGAAGCATATGCTAACACTGATAACCATACCTTTACCTCCGTTCCTCTTCTTCCTCCTTCTCTTGCTCCTTTTCCTTCTTCTTACTGTTATCACCACCACCACCATCATAACCATTATCATCATCATCATCATCATCATCTTTGCTATATTACACCCCCTGAGCAAATGAGAACTAAGCATTAAAACAGCAATAATCTTCTCTGGCTCTTGTATCTACTAAAGAGGAATCACTTGCTATTTTTCCACTCATCAGTGTAATACAGAGAGAACACTGCAAAATACACTTTCCACACTTCTCCAAACCATACTAGGTGCTCTCAATAGCTTAGCAGTCAGTAGAGTGCATATTCCACACCATGACAAGAGCTCAAACACTGCAGCAGATACCAACCTTCCTAAAGGAGTGACTTTCATAACATATCAGGAGAGAAAAACCTTCACCTTCTTACTTTCCAGGTTCTTTGGCTGGTCTAATAGTTAAATTGACAAAAGACAGATAAATAGGAAAAAAAAAAAAACACAACAAACTTAACCCCCAAAATATGAGGCTCCCCAACAGTCAGGCAGTTCAGTTGTATATGCCCTTCTGAGCTAAGGAGAAGGGAGTAGGTGTCTGGGACTCCAAAGTGGAAGAAGAGAATTCACAGGAAGATGGGAAGAGCAAATGTTTGGTAAACAAATGTTTGCCATACCATGCCGAGGTAAAAAGGTATCTCTAGCAATAGTTCATTCCTACTATAAGCCTCCTAAGTTCTTTTAGGCAGTTAAGGGGGAAGTGAGCAAAATTTGTGTTGAGTCTGTTGGGGCTTCATTGTCTTCAGCTCAAAATAATCCACATGCCAAAGTCACACCTTCTGGGACAGGTTTCCCTGAGCTGCATCAGCACTTAGAAACCTTAATAGCAGTGTGACATTTTTTTGATATCCAAGTTTGTAAATATTTTTCCGGTAATTCATTTTTATTACATCTTATAAAAATACTGTTTTCCAAGATGAGAAGAAAGTGTTTTGTCACTATAGATGGTTTGAGAAGTGCTAAGTTTGAGCCTCAGAAACCAAGTACTGACCCATAAAGTTGGGTCCTTCACAGTTAGTAACCCCAGCACATCCTGGGAGGTGAGGATGGTCATAAAGGAGCCTTGTCTAGTTTGTCTGCCTATGTAGTTTTCATAGGAATATATATTGCAGGGCAGAATAGACTTGCTTTCTGAAAGCAGAGGGCTAAATTTTCTTAGCTTAGTGATTTAAGGTGAACCAATGTGATGGAGATAGGTAACAAGTAAGGGAAGATGCATAATATTAACATATAAAGGGAGAGGCAATGCAAGTTTACAGTAGTTCTTGAACTTTAAAAGGTTCACCTGTTTGCCAACATTCTTACTGAAAATCTCTTTTAGAGTTGGTGACGGGACCAGAGCGAAAGGAACACAATACAAAAGATATTGATAGAATGGAAACAATTCTTAATCTGATTGCTGTACCTTTTTGCTCAAAGCTTATTGCAAGCTGTATGGAGAAAATAGGTATCATAGAGTTATTAAACAACACTAGGTAACTATCAGAGAATACAGATAAACATTGTTAAGCTTAGAAAGGAATCATTATAATATGCAATACTTGCCATTTAGAACCACAATATGTCACATATCTTCAGTTTGATTTTCATAGAAATCAGTGTAAATGAAGAACAGCAACATTTATATATTAGAGAGATATATATTCATATATATCCATTCATATATGATATATATATCATACTACATATATGGTAGACACGCTAAGAATTTGACTTTTGACACCTGGAAGGACCATATTAAAGTATAGTCAATTAAAAGACAACTGCTGTAATGTGTGTCAAAAACTTTGTTTCAGTACTTTTTTTCCACAATAGAGTAGATAAGTTTTTCTTAGAAGCTCTTTTCCTAAAGAAAAGAATTAAAATCGGGGGCGCCTGGGTGGCACAGCGGTTAAGCGTCTGCCTTCGGCTCAGGGTGTGATCCCGGTGTTATGGGATCGAGCCCCACATCAGGCTCCTCTGCTATGAGCCTGCTTCTTCCTCTCCCACTCCCCCTGCTTGTGTTCCCTCTCTTGCTGGCTGTCTCTATCTCTGTCGAATGAATAAATAAAATCTTTAAAAAAAAAAGAATTAAAATCGATAGGTGTTTAATCTCTCATGGGAAATGCTTTTAATACTACAGGGTCAGCTCAGAGGATTAGGTCAGTCAAATATAAAAGAATATAAACTCCTGGAATCAAAGTTGAAAAAGCCCTATCAATAAAATTGTTCATTAGGTTCCCTGAGTCTAAATTAGAAAGTGGAACAGGATCTTCAGAACTGAGACTAGAAGTATGTTCTTAAAAGCAAAACTCTGGTGCTTAAGAAAGGATGATTTTAAAAGAACATTCAGTTCTCTAATTCTTGACAAGTGTGGCTCATTTTCATGTGTTTTAGATGGATGCCTTATAGGTTACAAATGATTTTACTCCTCAGAGAATTTTTAAAATACATGTGGACCCCATTATACTATGATCCTCCTCCCCATTCCATTAAAATAAAAGAAGAAAAAGAATAACTAAAATCTTAACAGTGATACACAGAAAGGTATGCTTAATTTTGAACCATTTTTGTTAAAGCCTGTCAAAACTAGCTGGTCAGCCTCAAATGGTAGGTAGCTGTTCAACCGTTCGATTTTTTTTTTTCCCTCAGCAAGGCATCTTTGCATGCTTGTCATTAATATTCAAGAACAGGCACATTAGTAAGCAGTCCTAAATCTCCATTTGAAAATCTCAGTCTGCTTAGATTTCCAGAGGACACAATACAATTTAAAAGACCTGTTTAGTGTTGGGTCACTAAATCTTTTAAAATGAATATAGATATCTATATATGGAGATATCTATATCTAATCCCATATATATCAAACTAAATATATATGTACACATAGAATCAATTTCAAAGAAAAATTTAAAAATCATATCATTTGAATGCAAATTTAACTTAAAAATCCTTATTTTAAAAACTCAGTTGAAAATTATTCCATATTAATAAGTAATCTTATGCCAGAAATGGATTTTCTGATCTTGTTTTGAACCTTATTTCTGTTAAGCTTTACACCTCCATAATCCCTTCTTTTCAATTCTACTTGTTTTGCCAGGACTTTAGGAGCTTATGACATCAAAATAAATAGCCCGCAGAATTGAATAAAACTGAATAAAAATTTCAGTCTGTTTAAAGGTAGACTATGCTACAGCATAGGAAGATGATTCAATACAATTTTCATGAAGAGGAATAATTTACCACCTTTGAAAATTAGTTTGAGATGCAATATTTAAAAAAAATCTAATCTAAATAAAAATCTTTTTTTTTTAAACAAAAGACTTTAAAATCACTGAATACAAATCCACTGTATACAAATCAGTTGAAGAGCCTGGGAAACACACCCCTATGAGCTTCCTATCCTTTCTGCGGTTATACTGCTCAGCTTCCTTTTGTCTCACAACTGGGTACTGCACAGACTCTGTTGGCCTTCAGGTCCACTTCACTACTCTCAGAGGGGAGTAATCTGTGGGAAAATGACAGGACTCAGTAGGTTAAAAACAACTTGACCCAGGCTAGGTAGGGATACATAGTAAGGTCTTGCTTTCCAGCAGTTTAGGAAAGGTCCAGGATCAAGGAATAGATGAGTCACCCTAGAATCCAACTTGATGATGGGATGGGGTGTACCTATGGTGTTAAGGGTGAGAGGGTTCACAGAGTAAGGGAAAAGAAACAAGGTACCAGTGAAGGGGGAGATAGATTACTCAGGGTTAGATTTAGAGCATAATTCATCCAATTAATGCAAAAGAAGTAGCGAAAACAGAATTTTTACTACTGTCTTGATTTGCTTGCAAGGTTTCTAAATGATTTCAAACATTTTGGATTATTCTAGATGGAAAAATGTGAAAGTTTTTGTTAAATCTGCTGTGATTTTCTTTTAGTGTGTAGACAGTTTTCTACATGCTCGTGTTAAAGATCTATCTTGTTTAAGACAGAAAAAAAATGAACAAGAGAGGGGTAAAAAAAAATCAATCTGATCAATGCTGAACAAAAACTACAACAACAACAAAAATTCCTATCAGATCATTTTTCTCTAAGAAAGGAGTTATTTATTTGTATTACCTTTTAAACTAGAATAGCCATCATGATTCTCAGCCAAATATGTTGCTCTTTTTTTTAACCTCTTCTCACTGCTATTGTCAAAAGTGGCTGTAATCTCATGCAGATGAGATATTGATCTGTTGCCGATGTTCACTGAGCAGCCAAAGGGGAATCACATTACCAGCTACAAACTCCATCAATCATAGTCTCCTTAATAACCACACTTAAACGATCTCTCTTGGCATTAACTTATATTGCATCCATGGCTGGCATCCAGGCTTCAAAAAGAAAAAGGTTCATTTTGAAGGGTAGGTTTAAGGCCACTATAGATGATTTAAATAAAAGGTCTTGGGTTTTGCTCAGAACAATAGGGTTTATTAAATTAATTAACTTAATTTAATCCAATTAATATAGATCAAGTCTGGAAATAGAGCGAAATATTCTTGTACTTGTTTATGAATACAGGACTATATCCTTAGCATACAAAGTAAATGCATTTAAGTGACACTTGGAAGTGTGCAATGATACATGAAGGCATGCATTTGGATGGAATTTTGCTTATTAAACATTTCTTTTTTTAAATCTTCCTTCCTCCCTCCCCCTACACGTACATATTTGAAAAGTTACCATAATGTGAAAAGAGAGGGGGGAAAACATTGGCAGACAAAGGATAAAGGAGTAATAAAGTAACAACAATAACTAAAAATAAACTATCATTATCACTGTTGGGGGAACTAATGAACTGTTGTTTCAAGTCACATGCCTCTGTTACAGTGTCAACTCAGCTGCTCTACTTTACTACTGGCAGTCATGCAGAACAGAAAATCAGATGGAGGATGTAGCAAGCATAAAAGGACACCTCCTTCCTCCTGCATATTTTCTCTGGCTCTCTTACGGTCTAAAATACCACCAATTTGCAAACAAGGCCAGGAGGAACAACTATTCTTTCTGTCCCACCCCACCCATACATCCAAACTCGCTTTTTTTTTTTTTAAGATATATTTGTTTATTTGAGAGAGAGAGAGAAAGGGAGGGAGGGAGCGCATGCATGGGGGAGGGGCAGAAAAGACAGAATCTCAAGCAGCCTCCCCGCTGAGCACAGAGTCTGACCTGGGGGTCAGGCTCATGACCAGTAAGGTCATGACCTGAGCAGAAACCACTGCTGAACCAACTGAGCCACCCAGGCGCCCCTCCAACCTAGCTTTTTTACTGCATTTGTTTCTTCACAGACTACTTAGATTCAATTTAAGTCCCTATTCTCAAACTTAAGTGGACATAAGATTTCTTTGGATAGATTAAAAAACAGGGTCTTAGGTTTCCCTCCACTCTGACTCAGAAGGTGTTAGTGAGAGTAGGGCATTTGTAACAATTCCAGAAAATTGTGTGAGCAGTTTGGATCAAGAATAGGATTTGAGATGTTAGTGTGACTTGATTTATATCCAGAAGCTGTTAAATCTTGATTACTTTAGCAGCAATTGGGAAGGAAATGTTATTTGAAATTTTTCATGTAAAATCTTATGTGATAATAATTGCAACTCAGTAAAAACTAACACTAGAACCAATAAAAACTATGAATCAATGAATAAAAATGGAACAGACTGCTGATTCCAAGCTAAACCATAACCCCTTTTTATGGATGCATGTGTGTGGTGGGTGGTGGTGGTGTGTGCATCTTGCCAAGTCAAATGATGAACAAAGCAGAACTCTGTTTATTAAACAAACCACCCTTCTTCCAAACCACACACACACAAATATTTATATATTTTTAAAACATGCACAACAGATAATCAAATACAAATTAAAACTGGGTACCCCAAATTATATTCTGCACAACACTGATTGACAAAATCTCCAACGATGAAAGTTCCCGTGTTCAAATTAGTGTGGGAAACGTTGCCTTCTACCCACTTATGCACGTTAGCATATCAGAGACCAATAAATATTTAATAGAGATTTCCTATACTGATTTATCCTATATTATTTTTTAAAGATTCTATTTATTTATTTGAGAGAAAGAGAGAATGAATATGAGTGGTGGGGAGGGGCAGCAGGAGAGACAGAGAGAGAAGCAGACTTCCTGCTGAGCAGGAAGCCTGATGTGGGGGCTCCATCCCAGGACCCGGAGATCATGACAGAGCCGAAGGCAGACGTTTAACCAACTGAGCCACCCGGGGGCCCTGATTTACCCTATATTAAATACCACAAGAAAGTATTGCTCTGGGAGAAAGTTAAGACCTGTTTTGTTTTGTTTTAGTTCAATTAGCCAAGGTATAGTACATCATTGGCTTTTGATATAATGTTCAGTGATTCATCAGTTCAGTATAACACCCAGTACTCATCACATCATGTGCCCTCCTTAATCCCCATCACCCTGTTACCTCATTTCCGCCCCCCCCTTTCTGTAACCCTCAGTTTGTTTCCCGGAATCCAGAGTCTCTCATGGTTTGTCTCCCTCTCTGATTTCTTCCCATTTAGTTCCCCCCCCAACCCTATTGACCTTTGCACTATTCCTTATGTTCCACATTTGAGTGAAACCATATGATAATTGTGTTTCTCTGACTGACTTATTTTTCTAACTTGGATTGCTCGTTATTCATTTTGAAACTCTGGTTTAAAAATTGTTTCTTTAGGACAAATCCAGACATGTTTCCATGTATACAACACTGTTAGACTTAAATTTAAAAATTAGTAGAGCATGTATTACTTAAATTACATAAATGGATATATCAATATCATTTATATGATAGAAAAATATTTCTAAGATTGTTATTCATCATTGTATTAATATACCAAAATGCTAATATTAAGTTTTCAAAATATTAAATAAGTTAAAACCACAAAGAAGGCTAAAGGGTATGAGTTTTCCCTCTGTTCTGGCTATACAATTCATTACAGAAAATCAGAAGAGAAAAATATAACAAGGCACTTATAAATATTTGCTATATTCAGGCTCTTAATGCAACAACCGCCAACACTGGTATAATGTGCTCTAGCATATTTGGTCACACATGTCCGTCCATATAGATGACAGTGTGCAATTAAATGTGCTTTTTCTGTAGTTGGCTCTCCTACGTATCTTTCCTTATATGTGGTGTACATGTACACATAAATATGAGTATGTTTGTGTATAGATGTTTACTCTCCCATATCTAACACTGAAAGCCAGCATGATGTGTAAAATTCAAATCTCTGAAAGTTGGATTCTACTTGCTGGCACTGTTTTCCATATCAAAAATCCCTCTTGCATCTCTGTTTGAATCCTAGTAATCCTTCAAAGACATTATCAATTCTATTCTATTCTGTGAAGCTTTCCTTAAGGATTCTACATTGATCCCTGACCTCCGCCCAACTTTGCTAGCCACGTTGATACTTGATTATATTGAAAGAGTTATTTTTGTTTAAATGTGGGCTCACAATAAGATTGTTCATATTTAAGGACATAATATTGAATATTTTCCTTGAGGTACTTCATATTTACTTGGTTACATAAAGTGTATTTGCTATATGGCCATCTTTTACCACTTACAATTCAGCACTACATATTTAGTGAATGCAAATGAAATTGAAATATGCGGCATGTAATAAACTTCACAGATTAGTATTTAGTATAGCCTGGTGTTTAGGAGCATACATTCTGAAATCAGACTTTGAGTGTCCAGACTACATCTCTGTACCTGCACAATCTCAGACCAATTATTTAATTTCTCTGTGCTTTAATTTCTCATCTCGAAAATCAGATATTAATTGCATAGAGAAGAATATATGAATTAAAACAGGTAAAACACTTAGAAAAATTACTTGCATATGTTATGGACTTAACAAATGTTAGATCTTGTTGTAGGTTAGATTTCTGGGGTGTGATGCACTTTCAACCATGGCCTCAAGTAAGGAACTCTCAGGGAGCTCTGAAGCTGGGAAGGCTTTCAGAGATGTTGCAGCTAGGGGACTATGCCTTTGTACTCCTGCATCAACTAGTTAGAGTCAGGCTGCCCTGGGAAGGGGACATGTCCTTGGATTAGGCAACTCTTTCTAGCCTAAGATGGAGTGCTGCAGGGTGGCCACCCAGCATAATTCTCAGGACCTGGATAAAAATCAGTCCTTCAGCCCTGAAGAGGAATCTGTCTGGGGCCCAGTGGTATATCACAAAGGATTCACTTCCCCTCCTATTGTTATTGTTATTGCTGCTTAAAGAAAGATAAATCATGTTGTAACCAGCTTTCTAAATGTAAATTCTACAAAAAGTTTAGGGGTAACCATAAATAGTAAGAACACAAAGGAGTTCCAAATTCTCCTTCCCCATTTTTATACCCCTTCCATTTAGTACTGATTTGCTTTGTATGCTCCTTTACAAATGCCATGTGTGTATAAGAAATCAGATATATTTTGGGGCGCCTGGGTGGCGCAGTCCTTAAGCGTCTGCCTTCAGCTCAGGGCGTGATCCCGGCGTTCTGGGATCGAGCCCCACATCAGGCTCCTCTGCTATAAGCCTACATCTTCCTCTCCCACTCCCCCTGCTTGTGTTCCCTCTCTCGCTGGCTGTCTCTATCTCTGTTAAATAAACAAATAAAATCTTAAAAAAAAAAAAAAAAGAAATCAGATACATTTTATTCTGGAGTATAGTTTCAGCATATTTATTCAGCAGGGAGCGAGCTTGTATTTTAGCTATCATTTAGAATCACTTTCCAGTGATCATAAAAATTATAGTTTTGGGAACCATTTCTGAGGAATCTGTATTTTTTTTCATATGAAGACATAGCCATAATTTCTATGAGACCAAAGATAACATTGTCACTGCAAACAAGTTTACTTTTTGTAAAGTCCAAATATACCAAAGGCTTATTGGTAAAAATCTACCAATTAATTAAAAAAATGAAATAACTGAAAATACTCTACCACTCCCTAGTTTGTGACCTTGAGGAAGTTATTTCTCCTTATGCATTTGTTTCTTCATCTGTAAAAAGGGGACAATATCCAGTTTACCAATCTCCTAGGGTTTATAAGAGGCTTAATGACGTCTGCAAAGAACTTGACACATTTTCTGCTACAGAAATTGTAAATGGCAAAAGATTGGTGGCTTCTTTTTTGTGCATGTTGACACAGAACTTTAATACAACTTTAACCCATGGAGCTTTGTGTACTCCCTGTGTTAGAAATGATATTGACAATCAATTATGTTGTGTAAACATTTTTCATTCTTAGAATCTGCCTACAAGAACAGGGGATGGAAGGATAAAAATTTTGTGTGATAGGAAATGAGCTCTTATTTTATATTTATTTCTCATTTAAATATTATACACGGCTGAAATACTGAAGTATAGCCAATGAAGCCCACTGGATTATAAATACAAATACATATAAGTGTCTGTTGCATAGTCATAGACATTACGATCAAATGTATAATTATATAAGTATATAAATAAGTTATATAAGCAAATTATCTAAGTAAATTAAAATAAGTCTGTTGTCACATTTTGAAATAGACAAATGATATCTATTTTATGTTGTTTAAATACAAATGCATTTTGTGGGAAAGAGCATTCTTAGAATAATAGACAACTTAATCCAGCTTTCTACCCAGATGAACTCCAAGTTTTATCTCTCACGAAACCACCAAATCAAAAAATCTCTTATTCTATACACTCAAAACCACTTTGAACTCTATAAAATTGAATAACTCATTCTATTTTTTTCTTTTCTAATTTGCATACCTACACAATAGTCCCTTCCTTATTCAATGCATTGATTTGGTATAATGAAGTTGCCCAGTCATCATTATTTACATTTTGTGTTTCAAATATCTTCATGTCATATAACAGAAATAGTCAGGTATTGTTTGAATTCACTTTCCCCCACTTCCTTTGCTGGTGAACATTTTAAGTAACATTTTCTACAACCGTTGTGCAGCAGGAGGCTTAATAGAGATGCTGTTTCCATAACAACAAATAGGATTTGAGCAAAAACACAATGCTCAGTGGTTACTGTTCCTCACAGCAGGTAAAAGCAGTTATTCAAAATTACAAGCAGCATGACATTGAGAAAAAAATAAATTAAAGCAAGAGGTGCTAAGAGTTCTGTTCCATATTTAGTAAATGTTTAACTCATAAATGCTTGGGGGGGGCAGCTGTAGGATCCCACTCTATGCAGTATTTCTCCTCATATCATGACCTAAAATGAACAGTAGGCATGGACATTCATTTTTCAGATGTTAAGAGTTCTCTGAGCCAAGGAGGCACCAACAATGACAAGGTAAAATACTTTCTAAATTGGCTAACTGCTTATATTACATAATTATTTATGTACAATTTCTAATTCTAATGGTTAAAAAACAATTTACCCATTTCCAAAATTACCTTTTAACTTTGTTGTTTTAACTTAATTTATGTAAAACTAAATATGCATCTAATAAATGGAAAAATGGAATAAATGGAAGTTCCAAGATGTTGTAGAGTAAGATAAGCAACATAATCTGACCTGAAAGGCTATAAGTGTTTTCTTAGATTACTTCAAAAGCCCCTTCTTAACCCATGATTCCATATCTTGGTAACTATGGTTTAATTTTTTTAAATGAAAACACTTGGAGTACTTATAGATTGATTTGCCCAGATAGAAAAGTAGGCTTGGTCTTTTAAATTTAGAGGAGTCTTAGAATAAAATTAAAATATAATTTAAAGGTGCAGTTGAGTTAAAATAATTAAAACAGAATTTTTTTTTTCACAGTATCAAATCCACAAAACGTATGGGAAAGAACTTCATGTGTAGCAAATTGAAACACAAGTCTAGTAAGAAATCTCTTTATCATTACTGAAGAGTAGGGATTCAGTCCTACAACTAATTTTAAGAAATCAAATTTATTAGTCCTCAACGTGTCATTCCATTTATAGACAGCTCTAATTGGCAGTTCTTTCTTACTTTAAATAAAGTAGCTAATAAAGGGGTGCCTGGGTGGCACAGCGGTTAAGAGTCTGCCTTCGGCTCAGGGCGTGATCCCGGCGTTATGGGATCGAGCCCCACATCAGGCTCCTCTGCTATGAGCCTGCTTCTTCCTTTCCCACTCCCCCTGCTTGTTTTCCCTCTCTTGCTGGCTGTCTCTCTCTCTCTGTCAGGTAAATAAATAAAATCTTTAAAAAAAAAAAAAGTAGCTAATAAAGAAACTATAATCTTCCTCCTCATAGTATTTACTCACTAGTTAAAAATGGATAGTCCATGCTTTATCTCTTGCTCTGTTTAGTTATGAGAGCTTAAGGTTGCAACTGTCCATATGCAAATGGCTGTGTAATTTATGAAGTGATCCACACATTGCTCATTTCGTATCACCACTCCTCCTGATGTCTATCATATTTAATTTTGATCCTTGACTTTGATTTGTATTAAATTTCGAAGGGTGGTGTTTACTCTCTCTCTTCTTCACTAAACTAATTTCCTTTAAGGTATGGATTGGGATCTTCTCATCTTTGTATTTCTTTTTTCTTCCTTTTTTTTTTTTTTAAGATTTTATTTATTTATTCGACAGAGATAGAGACAGCCAGCGAGGGAGGGAACACAAGCAGGGGGAGTGGGAGAGGAAGAAGCAGGCTCATAGCAGAGGAGCCTGATGTGGGGCTCGATCCCAGAACGCCGGGATCACGCCCTGAGCTGAAGGCAGACGCTTAACCGCTGTGCCACCCAGACGCCCCTCATCTTTGTATTTCTACAGTACCCATCAGATCTTGCTTATAGAAAGCATTCAATGCTGTTGAAATCAATGGGAAAAATGATGAGGAGAAATGATGAGAAATTAAAGAGAACAAATGGCTCAACTCAAATCCCACCGTGGTAGGCAGAATCCTAAAAGGGTCCCTGTGATTTCTATCCCCTGGTTCCATGCCTTTGCAGAATCTCCTGTCTTTGAGAGCAGGCAGAATCCGTGCTTTACTTCTAACCAATAGAAAATGGCAAAGGTGAAGGGATTTTGCAGATAATTAAATTTGAGCTAATCAAAAGGGAGATTATCCTGGATCAGCTTAGTCTAATCAGGTGAGTTCTTTAAAAGAGGATCCAGACATTCTCTGAAGAAGGGAGTAACAGCAGCAGAGATGCTCTCCTGATGGCCTTGAAGAAGCAGCAGCTATGATGTGAACCACCTGTGGAGCGAGCCCGTGCAAGAACACTGCACGGAGCCTGTAGGGGCTCACAGCCTCTGTCCTATAGCCAAGGAAACCGAACTCTGCCGAAAACTAAGTGAGCTTAAATGAGGACTCTACACTTCAGAAAGGACAACACCTTGATTGTAGCCTTGTGACACTATGAGCAAAGGACCCAGTTAAGTCAAACCCAGAGTGCTGACCATGGAAAGAGTGAGATAAAAATCTGCATTGTTTTAACTGCTGAGTTTGTGGTAATTTATAATGCAGCAAGAGAAAATTAATATAGCCACTGAGGAAGTCTTCATTATGCTGCAGGATTAACTTAGCTATACAGTCAGAAATTTTATGCCAGCAAGTAGATAGAGGCACACAAGTCTGAGTCCAACATAGCTCTCTATCTATTTCTATTCTCATGTACTGGGAAGTTGCAAAGGTGCAAAGTATAAATCTGGATTGAATTGATTAATAGATGTAAAGTACTTTGAAAAAAAAAAGATATTTCAAAATTTAAAGAGGGGATTACTATCTCACATTACCATCAACCCTTGCTGCCCATTAAGAACTAGATTTTTAGTAAAAATACACGTATTCCTTTCTACCCTACTTTTTCTACTTGCTATCATATATTTAAGTCAAAACATATTTGTTAAATAGATACTATAAGTGTAAAAATGTGCTGGATTTGTGGGTAGTCAAAATGTGTTAAAGAAGAAACAACTCCTTTTTAGCATTTAAGTTAATTAAACATTATTCACTTTTGTAAGGAGGTATAATTATTCAAAGAAAGGCATCCAACCTGAAAATTCCCCCCAAATTAAGAAGACTCAGACCAAATGGATCATTACAACAGGTATGGTATCCAAGACCTCATTTTAGTCAATTATACTTTTTGGAGAAATGAGAACTTTATTTTCATATCTCTAATTAGAAGGCACCTTTTATGTAGCCTGTAGTTGTGTGACCCTGAGAAATGATGCTATCAACAATATTTTTTGATAAGCTAGAGCTTTGGTAGCAATCAGCTTAGTAGAATTTGAAAATGAGGTTTAAGTGAAAGATACAGATTAAAGGGAAAATTCAGTCATTGTCCATTTGAATTCATACTGCTAAAAATCTACTTTTTAAACAATGTGTTTAAGTGTCTATTTTTACTCTTTTTTTCAAGTGTGGACAAGGTTATTCACCAATTCATTCACAGATGGATTATTCACAGAAAGTTGTGAGAAAGTTGGGGCACACTGCCAAAGCTAAAGTGAGTTCAGAGGATCAAAACAAAGATGGAAATTCTCAAATTAGAAGCTAATCAATGACAACATTTTGATTGATCATTTCTACCATTTACTCACTGTGATGGGACACACACTTTTCCCCAATACTAGAAATAATGTGGGGGCCAATGGCCATTATCACAGATAAATTCTCTGTGCCTAGTTTAAGAAGCAAACTACCAATGTACATTCAAACAATATAACAGTGTGCATTGCCCTGAAAACAAGCTCAGTATGGAGGTTTCATAATTGCACCCGAGCAGATAATTAGGCAATTAGAGCTATTAAAAGTTGACAAAGCACTAAGCCTGCATGAATTATATTCCTGATTTCTAGAAGAAGCAAGGGGAAATAAGAAGGCCTCCAATGAATCCGTTCAATAGCTCCCTGAGGAAGAAAAGTCATGTCCAGAGAGCTAAAGGTGGGAGGTTTAACTTCTCTGTCTCATCCCCAGGATTCAAGACGGGATCAGGGAGAATTTGCTAGAGATATGGAAATTTCATATCATTTGCACAGATTATATTGAACACATTAATAAGGTGAAATTAACTTTGCAAAATATGTAATTGGGTAAAAACATGAGATGAAAATAAAACAATAGGACTAATGATTTAATTTCTGAAAAGCAGCTGATGCCTTGGCTCACATCAAACATGCATCTGAAGCGAGCTAAGAAGCATAGCAAGGAAAACAGGTTATTAAGAAGATTTCATTTTAAATGTGTGGGAAACACAACTGATTAAATTGAATTTTGGATGTGAATAATACAAACTAGGAAGAGGGACAAACCTAGTAGCCCTTGGCTCCTTGATTTACTTGTTAAACTCACAATGATTATATATGACTTAAAATTATTGCAGTTTCCCAAATTGACAAATGTAATTGCTGAGACTGATGAAAGAGAATATTGGGATGCTGCTTTGGATTCTGTTGGAAAGTACTTAGGAGTTGACAGATGGTGCATACATTCGGAGGTTGAGAAGAGTAAGAAGGTAATGAGACTGGGGACCAAAAACAATTACAGTGTCTTAAGCCTCAAATGCAGCATAATTGCGTCTGTAGAGTAGGCAAAACAATTGGGTTTAATGTATTCATAATGTTTGTCAGAAGTGCAAGAAACAAAACCTGGACGTGTAGATAGAGTCTGAAAGCATAAGTCAAATGACTACAGAACACTCTCCTCATTCAGTCACTAGAAAATTCAGGCAACCAATATTTAGTGATGTGAAATGAACAAAAGTGGGTCACTGATGACTTTGTAGACCTGACATTAACAAACATGAGCACACACTGAACAAAAGGAAGTAGAAATCACCAACTACTGCACTCTATTTGAACATGACTATAGAAGATAATGAAATTGAAATAATACTACTAAACGTTTGGGTGATGGGATGAAGAATAAATTTGGCCTGGATATGGGTAGAGGAGGTCACTTTTAAAGGACTGTAAAGGAAGTCTGAGATTTATTCACTGATACTGAAGAACCATCAAAAGGATATAGTAATCTCTAAAAACAATACATAGGGGCAATATTGTCAGCGAGGAAATTGTAATTAGAGGTTAGCGACATAATCTGATTTTGACCCCTCACATTTCATCTGCTAGTCATTTATAGTGAAAGAATCATTCATCTCTAAGCTCCTTGAGAATGGAGAGCACATCTACTCCATCTCTGCATCACCACAAGGACTTATTAAAAGGCATGGCATACATCAGTCATTCAATAAATACAGAACAAAATTAACTATTAAAATTAAATAAATATAATAAAACAGATTATATGAAGGAATTTTTAAAAAGTGAAAATATTCTTCAATTTCATTTTGCCAGAGAAAAACTACTTTGATCATTTCATATATAGGCTTTCCAGTTGTTGTTGCTGTTGTTGTTATTTTTTCTCTAGGGTCATGTTTACAGCCGCCTTTATAATTTATCTTAGTTACATGAAGTCACAACATCTTTGAATATCAACATATAAATTTTTTCACCTTATTTTTATTGACTGGCTTGTATTCAACTGCATGTCACCTGTCACCCTTTTCTGATCTACATTATTTCTCAACCCAGCAGCCAGCTAGAGTAATCCTATAAAAAAGGCCAGGTCACATTTGTCTTCTGAACAAAACTCTCCATTTGTTCTTCATTTAACCCAGAGTAAAAGGCAAGATGCAGTGTCACAGAAGGTCCAACATAATCTTGGTGAAGCACACTCCCTCAATGTTGTTGCCCACAACACTTTGCCCTGTGATATTTACATGTTAATTTCTTCATTTCCTTCAGGTCATTTGTCAAATGCCTCCTTATTTAAGAGGCTTTACCTGTCTGGCTATATTCTTCTTACCCAGTTCTACTTATTTTCATGTGTTACCTCCTCACATGTTATAGTTTTATTATTTTTTCTTGTCTGTCCTTCACAAGAAAATAAGCTTTTCAAGGGCAGATAATGTGTCTCTTTTGTTCACTGCCTGTCCTTGCACACAAAGTGCAACCCAGTACGTAAGTCAAAGAATGAACAAATGAATAGGACGATAAGTTGGGAATAGCTCCTCAAGTATAGTGGGTATCTTGGAAAGAATTTGTACAGGTAGTTACTTGCATGCATTGGAGAGGTTTAGAGGTTTAGATTTTTAAAAGAAAATAGATAATATCACGGCCACTCATTCGTTCATCCAACAAATGTTTATTGAGAGCTAATCCTGTGCCAAACCATGTGTCTGGCACCAGGCAAATCAAAAGAAAAGGACTGGCACAGTCCTCGCTAAGACTTAAAACTTTCACTTTCATGAAGAAGCATTCGATTGTGGTTTTAGAAAGAGCACATGTGGTAGTAGAGTACATCCTGGGAATTTGAGGAACTCAATATAGGGATACCAGTCCAGAATATTTTGTAACGGGAGTCTGGGTTAGGGCAATGCCAACAGTACAAAGGAAAAAGAGAATCAGAAGAGCCTTTCTTCTACTTAACACCAGTTACTAACTAAAGGTACTTACTGTGAGTAAACGAGCTCATTATCTTGAATATGCCATAATGAAGAGTATAGGGAACAATATTGATTCAGGCCTCTGACACTTTTTTCAAGACTAGTTAGTAAAAATGTCAGTAGTTTGTAGATTCCCTAAACTCTAGCTGTAAATAGTTTAAAACAACAGACTCATATTCTACTGGGCTTATATGTCATTGACTAAGGAAAAAGACAAGTCATTTCTGAGCAGCTCTGGGCAGATGGTGGAGGTGGTGATGCTGATTAACGGGATGCCTTGCCTGAAGCCTGTGCTGACCTAATTGTGGAACACAGTAACGCAAGTTTGGATTATTCATTCCAAAGGTCAGCCTCTCATGTGTGTATGGGTTCTTAATCTCCCCCACTTCCCCTGTACTCCCATGTTTCTGTAATATGTACCTTACAATCATCATACACAGCCCTTTATGTACATCCTTCTGGTTTTAATAAAGTGAGATTCTGGCCTAAATAATCTTATCCTGTTGCCCATTTACTTAATCTTCCACATTATGGAGTACCTAAATAGCGGTTAAATTTCATTTCTGAGTTAGATGTGTTTAATATATATTAAAAGACAGTGAGTGCGGGACACTCAGGTCCTCACTTCCCTCTGTCTACACTGCACAACTATGATGTCTACACTAATTCTGGGTAAGTATGTCTGTGCTAATACTCAAATTAATTCTCAGGTTGGTTGTTTTAAGGCCTAGATCCAGGAGCTAGGAAGAACCAGTTAGAATAGTTGGTACTCCTATTAAATCTATTTTTCAATATTAACTTTATCAGTAAAGACAAAGTGAATTTTAAAAAACAAAAACAAAAACAAACAACAACTAGAGGTTCCTGGGTGGCTTAGTAGGTTAAGTGTCCAACTCTTGACTTCAGCTCAGGTCATGATCTCAGGGTTCTGGAATCCATCCCCGAATCAGGCTCCATGCTCAGCAGGGCATCTGCTTGAGATTCTCTCCCTGTCCCTTTGACTCTCCACCTGCTCACTTTCTCTCTAAAATGGATAAGTACATCTTAAAAAAAAAAAAAAAAAAAAGCCTAATTCCTTTGTCCACAAATGGAAAAGAACTCATGACCCATTTCCCCTCCAAAAAAATCAAGAACTTATTTGCTGATGGCTTCAAACTTTAACACCAGACATCTTAATAAACAGGATGCCCTAGCCCTTCTGAACTAGGTTAGTAGTCATGTAGTAAAGGCTGGAGTAGAGGAGATCAAGGACATCTCCCATTTTGCATATACCTTTTATTCATGCTGGCTCACATTCTTTCTCTTGCCATATAAACAGCTTCCTACTCTCCTCTCTCACTGCTTCACTATTTCAATACATCCTCCACACAACATGGGGGGCTAGTGTTTTATAACAAGACTGTACTGCATTAGAATTTAAGTGTCTACAAGAAAGTAGTGGCAGAGCTTGTAAGGAGGGCAGTGAGTCCACACAGGTTTCATAAATGGGTATTTCAACCAAATTTATCAAAGTTCCAAGGGGAATAGAAATCCCAATGATACTAAAGTTACGTAATTGTTTGAGATGATTGAATGAATAAAAGAAATGAGACTTCCCTTTTGGCCTCAGTGGGGAACACAAGAGAAGAAGGAAGAAAAAATATTAATGGGGTCCTCATCTGAGTAAGGCACCATGTTTAGCATTTCATATAATTTAGAAAATATAAACTATATTATGTATGTCATGAGATTTTAGTCCATTAATTTATTTAATCCTCACCTCATTCCAAATGAGGTCCAGAAGTGGCTTTTTACTAATGCATGCTCTAAGACAGGAACAAAATAACTATAGTAAGGTAAAAGGGAAGATAAAATACATGATTTAAATAGGGAAGTGGGGCGCCTGGGTGGCACAGCGGTTAGGCGTCTGCCTTCGGCTCAGGGCGTGATCCTGGCGTTATAGGATCGAGCCCCACATCAGGCTCCTTCGCTAGGAGCCTGCTTCTTCCTCTCCCACTCCCCCTGCTTGTGTTCCCTCTCTCGCTGGCTGTCTCTATCTCTGTCAAATAAATAAATAAAATCTTTAAAAAATAAATAAATAAAAAATAAAAATAAATAAATAAATAGGGAAGTACTTTGGGTAAGGCTATTGCGAAAAAAAAGCATAAGACTATTCAGACTTTTGTAAAGTCCGGCTGAAAATTTGGCTATGAGCTGTTGAACTGTCAAACCGAAGTATGGGATAAGTTTAGCTATATTACTTGGTGTCCACTTAAAAAAGGAAAAAAAAAAAAAGTTGAAAAGAAACATCACAGCTTTTCCTGGTGCTAAGAAAAGAAACTGCAAGTCATATATTGTAATGAGTTTGTGAATGTAACAGAAAGTTTGATATTATGCTTTTATCCAACTTTGATTCTAAAAGATATACAATTTCCCACTACATCATGTATTTGGCAGGAAGTAAATCTAAATAAATAAGTGTATTTCACAGCTAAGTGCACTCCTGAAGCCAAGGCCTGAACCAACAGTATTAACAAATGATTGCATGCTGCTTACATTCCTACTGAACACTACTCTCATTCATTCAGTATACCTTAAAAAAGTCAGAGAGGGAGACAAATCTTAAGAGACTCTTAATCATAGGAAACAAACTGAGGGTTGCTGGAGGGGAGGTGGGTGGGGGTCTGGGTTAACTGAGTGATGGACATTAAGGAGGGCACGTGGTGCAATGAGCCCTGGGTATTATATAAGACTGATGAATCACTGAACTCTACTTCTGAAACTAATAATACATTATATGTTAATTAATTGAATTTAAATTTAAAAAAGGCCAAAAAATTTTATGATATAATTTATATTTCAATAAAGCTATTCAACAAATGAAAAAATACATATGCCAACTAACAAAAGAAAGCCAAGCATATTAAAACTATAAGCAACCAAGAGGCACTCGTCTTGTCAGAAACTGAGAAATTTAAACAAAAGAAAAAAAGAAATTGCTACCATTAATAACAATAAAAGATGTCTTCATTCAAACGTAGAGGGCAGCACGATTATTTTTATTAAAGAAAAAGTACTTTTCCTAAATACATCACTGACAAAATTAACTGTAGAGAGATATATTCAGTTTCAGTCCTAGCATTATCAGATAATCAAAGGAGTCTGGCTCCAAAACAGGGATGACGAACGGATTGGAAAACCTACTGAGGAAGAGTATAAAAGATAGAAATATGTAAAGCCCAGCAATTTCACAATGGCTAAGAGCAATGATGAATCTCTGGAAGTTTTGGAAGGCAGCAATAAAGAAAAAGGGGAAGGGATGATTTCTCAAATCTGATGATGATACACCAGAGGAACTTATGTGTCGAATGGCAAAACAAACAAACAAACAAACAAACAAACAAACAAAAAACCTTTTAAATTTCTCTTTAACTTATTTTTGAAGGACCCTTTTGAGGTAGATTTTGAATGACCAAGTAGTAGCAATCTATAAGAAAGCAAAGAGGTATTTAAAAAAAACAAGTTTTCCAATTCATATTCATAATTTGTTAATCATTGTGAAAATATGGAGGAAAAGGTTTGCTATTGTGATTACTGTTCAGATTGGTAAAGTTTAACTTTAGCAGGTAAAGATTTTTAAACCAAAGAAATGAAGGTATGTTTAAAGGAATTATAATCAGATGCTGATTTTCCAGGAAAATGGAGAAAAATACATTATCTTTCAGGAAAAGAAATAATTTCTAGACAGCAAAATGTTACAGTATAGCAACACCAATTCATTTATTTTGAGAATGTCATGGTTACAATATGGCTAGAGCACGTTCTCTTTTCTGTAATCATTAGTTTTGAGACCACTGAAATTGTTCATCACATCCCTTCCTCTATACTGTGGCTCTTTTACAGTTCATTAGGCACCCCATGAAAGGGAAGAAGAAAGAAGAGTATGATCTCGCAGAAGTAATACCCTATCTTTGCCTTTGGTTTTGTCTTTGACCTTAAAAATAATCTCAGTTTCCATTATTATTCCTTTGGAAAGAGGCAAGGTTCCGGCAAAGTGAGGCAATATAAAGTAGTGCTATGCAGTCAAAATGAAAAGATGAACAAAATGGCCACGGGAAGACTAATTCCAATCACCACAGAACAAAATGCTTGACTTTCTGGAAAGGCAGAAAAGGAAACCCTCAATTAAATTAAAAACCCTCACCTTTATAATGGTGAGAGCTTTATCCTTTTATTAAACAAATACAAGCAAGGTATTTTACCTCCTTTCCCAGTAATGGTTCTGGTTTCCTGATTTTCAGGCTTTAAGTGTCAAGCTGTGGTTTTGTGATGCAAAATTACTGTTATTCCAGTTCCTTTTATTATCTAACACCCTGCATTATAAAGTTTCTATTAAATAATTATTAACTAAAGCATTTAAAATAGATAGGCTAAGAATAAGAGGGGAAATATCCATTTTCTTTATTTCCTTATGGTTTATAAAATGGGGTCTAGATGACCTTTATTTTTAGTAATACCTACTATAAATAATTTATATGCTATTGACATTCTACAGTTATGATTTAGTTATTTCTTCTTTTCTTGGTATTCAAGCACTAGCCCAGAAGTTGGTTTATGTGACCGGCAATTCATGCACAACACAACTGAAGTCTAAATGATCTTCTAAGAGTAATTGATAAACTTAGGGCAAACGCTTCAAAAAATATTAAGAGTTCCAGTTTTTTTTTCAGATAGTCTAAATAATCGCTAATAAATACATTTAAGGAAGGTTCTTGTCTATTCCCTTGGATTAACTTTCTATTTTTTTTTTAAAGATTTTATTTATTTATTCGACAGAGATAGAGACAGCCAGCGAGAGAGGGAACACAAGCAAGGGGAGTGGGAGAGGAAGAAGCAGGCTCACAGTGGAGGAGCCTGATGTGGGGCTCATCCCATAACGCAGGGATCACGCCCTGAGCCAAAGGCAGACGCCCAACCGCTGTGCCACCCAGGCGCCCCCCTAACTTTCTATTTTTAAAAAAGATTTTATTTATTTGTTTGAGAGAGAGACAGATAGTGACAGAGATAGTGAGAGAGAGCACAAAAGGGGAGGAGAGGGAGAAGCAGGCTCCTGCTGAGCAGGGAGCTCCACACGGGCCTTGATCCCTGGACTCTGGGATCATAACCCGAGCCTAAGGCAGACACTTAACCGACTAAGCCACCCAGGTGCCCCTGGATTAACTTTTTAAATGTAATATATATGGGCTGCCTCAGTTACTCTCACTCCTCAAGCACACAGCAGCAGGGCTTCAGCTCTCAGCAGTGTGGGGCAGCTGCCACCTGCGAAGTCACCCATTATTTCTGAATCACTAAATCCAATGGTCTCATCCTCCTTTAGTGTATTTATTCATATATTCTTATGCCAAATATTGTGGAGTATTTAAAATATGCCAGGCACTCTGTAACTAAATTTTTAATATAACTTTTAATAGCCGTATGCGGACAGTGACTAATTTATTGGCCAGCACAGGTCTATATGATCTCCCCGCCACAACTATACCCTCTTCCAGTCCCTGGAACAAATAAATACCAACCTCTGAAATACAACTGTCTTTCTTTGCTAATAAATGCTACATGTGAACAAAAAAAATGCTAAATGCAAAAAAAAACAAAACAAAAAACAATCAAACCCCAAACCTGTCACTTACTCAAGAATATTCAACTTTTAAATATCTATGCTACAAAAATTGTCAGAAATATCTGATGAGAATTTAGACATTTGTAGGTTGTCTGCAATATACTTTTTAATATGAAAATGTGTTAAAAAATTAAACGTCTTACTATATATCTGATCCGTCCATATTCAAGCAGATTTAAGCAGATTTTAAAATTGATAATTTTGAAAATAAAAGGAATACATTGTTAATCAATTTTATTTCCTGCTTTATGTATGCATATATTCAAAAGACTAAGTGATAACATTGAAGGCAATCATTTCTTACTTTACTATTTTCCACATACTATTATTTTTTATAATCAGGAAAAGGGTAAATTATATTTCATACATTTTTCTCCATGTATCTATGGTAAAGATTTTGGCAGTTTGAAAATGCCCAGTAAACAGCAGCTATACCTGTGCCCAAGGAAAAAAAAAGCATCAAATCAAAATATCACTTTTATTACTGATAAAGGTTAATTTGGAGGGCATGTCATAATGTGAGATCTAAATGGATCTGCTTAGTTTCCAAGGAACAACCCACCAAAGGAAAATTTTAGTCTGCCATGCAGAAAAACTTATGACTTTATAGCTGGTAAGTCTGGAAAGGAAAAAGACTAAAATTCTCAACTAAGGTTCCAATCATGGCATGCAGACCAAAAGCTATCGCCCTCCAGGTAACTCTACACTATCACCACTGAAAGGAGACAAGGTTATTGGAAATATTGGGAAAAAAAAAATAGCCATTATGCAACCTGTGGATATACTTCCATCCTAACATACTCCAGCTTTTTCATCTCTCAATCTTTATTGTGCTAGTGATTGGCCCTCAGAACCACAATTTCTTAGTCAGTAAAATAAAAGATCTAAATTCCAGAGAACTTCTGAGAATCTTTACAATCTTTACAGTATGTCTATGCTTATATTCCCAAACATACGATGAACTTCTCAATGATAAGAACATTGCAGCATGTTCGCAACCTCAGATACCAGAATACTTTTCTTTACACATTTAAACTCAATGTTTATTATGTCTTCTTGATATTAAACAAGAATAAATTTGACAAAATCCAAAAAACCAAAAATAACTAGGCAAATTCTCATCAACCCTTTATTTCCTGATTCTGTGATATGCTACTGAAAATAGGAGTTGCGTGATTTGCACATAGAAAGGGAAATAATAAATTCATTTGTCTCATCCTGGCTTTACCACTTGGCTTGACCTCAAATATCTTCTCTAAGGACTTTTCTAATGATAGAATATGGACTGAAATACACTTTGCCTAAATGGATTAAATTTTCATTAAAAGATAAAGATACGTATCATCCTTTCTCTCCTGAACAGCTACAATGATACACCTTCCAAAACCCTATTGCCAAATTGACCTTTCTAATAACAGCAAATATTTGTTACTTAGTGCTTACTCTGTGTCAGATATTGTTCTAAGTTATTTAAAATACATTATTTCATTCTTCTTTTCAAAATTCCTTAGTGGCTTACCATAATCTTAAGGAGAAAAATAATTAAGTTACTTTCCCATGGTATACTCTGCCTTCATACCAAATATGAGTAATACATATATCAATAAAACTGAGTCCATACTTATTTCTCCAAATCTATTTCATTGTCATATGGATTGTCTTCTATTTCTCTTCTCACTTTATCTGCAAGCTCCCTCTCCAAAAGAGGGAAACTTGGCTTCCCTACCTCCATTTATTTATTTAATTATATAATTACAGTGTACCTGTACGGTAGTTTCAGCCTTTTTTAAACATTATATCCATTAGAAGTAACTGTATCAACTAAAAATCCAATACTGATGTACGATTACTTTTATCATTAGCTTTATGGACTCCACTCATTTCCCAAGAAATAGGTTAGGTTAGTGCCCTTTCCCCCATGTCCTTGGATGAATCTATTAACTTAAGTTAGTGTCCTTTCCCCAGTGTCCTTTGATGAGTCTTAGGTTACTTAGGTTAGTGTCCTTTCCCCAGTGTCCTTTGATGAGTCTATTAACTACATTTATAATACAGTTGGACTACGTGGTCACATTCTGCATTCCATGCTGGATCCTCTGGCTTTCTACGTGATTTATTTTTAATTTGCATATAATAATATTCCTTTTCCTGTTGTAAAGAAACAAATGGGTTTTGACAAATTCATAGTTTCATATATTCAACATTACATTATCATACAGAGTAGTTTCATCAGCCTATAAAATCCTGTACTTGACCTACACAAACCCCCTACCTGAATTCCTGGCAACCATTGATCCATTTATCATCTGTATATCTATCTCTGCCTTTTCCAGAAGGTGATATAAATGGCCTTACACAGTATGTATCCTTTTAAGACATTTTTTTTCTAAACATAATATATACACATAAGATTCATCAAAGTCTTTCCATGGCTTAAGAGCTCATTTCTTGTTAATGTTGATAAGTATTCAATGTTATGGCTGTAACACAGTTGTTTATCCATCCACCTATTGAAGTACATCTTATTACTTCCAGTTTATGGGGATTATGAATAAAGCTGCTATAAACATTTGTATGAAGGTTTATGTTTGGACGTAAATTTTCAAATCAATACTTAGGAGTACAACTGTGGAATGATATGGTTAAGAAAACATGTTTAGTTTTGTAAGAAAGTACCGACTTCTTTCCAAAGTGGCTCTTCTATTTTTCATTCCCATCAACAATAAAGGAAAGTTAGGGTTGCTCTGCATCATCACCAAAAGTTGGTATTGTCGGTGTTTTAGATTTTAACCATCCTAATTGATGTGTATTATTAACTCATTGTTTGAATTGGCATTTTTCCATTAACAAATGTTATTGAGTATCTTCTTGTATGCTTATTTACCATCTGTTTATCTTTGGTGAGGTATGTCTTCGGATATTCTGCTCATTTTAAAATTGGGTTGTTATTTTCTTATTGTTGAGTTTTAATATTTCTTTATACACATTGGATAAAAGTTCTTTATCAGATATGTGCTTTGCAAATATTTTTCTCCTAGTATATGGCTTGTCTTATATTCTTAATGATATCTCAAGTAGGCTAATAGGTTTTAATTTTAATAAAGTCAATTTATCAATTTTTTTCTTTAATAAAAAATTATGTCATAAACTTTTCATTAAAGGCAAAGTCCCACAGATTCTTTTCTTTTGTATTTTCTTCAGAAAGCGCTATAGTTTTCATTTTACATTTATGTCTATGAACCATTTTATCCCAGGACTCTGGGATCATGCCCTGAGCCGAAGGCAGATGCTTAATGACTGAGCCACCCAGGTGCCCCTGTAAGACTATTTCTTGAAATACTTCATAGATTATCTGCATGCTACGGAGTTCAAACTGAATTACTACTATTTTGCAAGTACCAATTATTATTAAAATAGAACTTAAGAAATACTGAAACTTGTTAAAACTAAATCTGAGCTATATATCATACAGGATTATGTTGTAATTAAAAAAAATTCTAAGTATTCTCTCTCAATAACAGGTACTAGTTACTTTCTTTTATAAATATGTTTCTTGTGTAATTCAAAGGTGTCTTTGATCATTTATTCTTTAATGTGCATTATTGCACAGGTTAATCTCAGCATTCAAGCATTCATGAAGTCAAGCATATCCTTGTTTACTGTGAAACTTTATCAATGTTCTTCACTAATAAAAAAAAAATTTCTTTAAAGTTCAACTGAAATCTAATTTCTAGTCTTTATGAATCTATGCTCCCTGCCATTCCCAAATCAGCACTGAATTCTAGCAGTTGACTAGAATTGTGATCAATTGAAGCCATTTTTTAAATGTAAAATTAATTGTTTGTGGAGCTAATATTAATTGGACTCATTGGTCTCTCATTTAAAAAAATAAAATAAAGCAGCTTGCAAATGATCACGCTGAATTGCAGCATCCAGAGCACCACCATTTCTTAATTGAGTGAATATTAGTAAAATAACCTAAGAAAATCAGATTAGTTAAGCAGTTCCAGATGTTGTTCCTGGACACTACTCTGTTTTTAATAGAATATCAAGATTTTAAAATGTTTGAAAATAAGAAACAAATGAGAAAAGAAGTTAAGATTTTTCATTCATGAGCTACTTAAGACATAATTGGGAGTAACTGGAATCAGTCTTAAGACTTGATAGAGAGTGCCTGTGAATATTTATTTCCAGGATTTATGAATATTTCTGATGTATCTTTTGGAGGAGTCAAAGGTCAAAGTAGTGTTGAATAACACCCTTTTTGACCAAAGCCTCCAGTAAGAGATATCACATGGAAATAATTTCCTACAATTTAACAAGGAGAAAAAAAAAATCTTTCCCATTAAAGAATTATCTGGAACTGAGTAAAAATTATGTTACTTGATTGACTGATGAAAGTAAACATGTTAAGTGCTAAGAGAAGACAATATAGAGTTAAGGGGGATGCTTTGGAAGATTCTTACAGATTTTCAATAGTTTACTAACACTTTAGAAGTTCAATAAATTACATAACCTTGGCTAAAAACAAAATGAAGTGAGTCTTCTGTTTGGTTTTTAAATAAATATGGGTCTATAAGCCGCTTTCTATACACAGTGTTTAGCATTATCGGTTTATAAAAGTATACAAAATATAGTCATCAGGCAGTGTTGCTTTTGTGTAAAAAGTTATCCTCATGATAGGATCAGAGATACTAGTGTTCATTCGTTAATTTGTTAACTTTTTCTAAAACTACTGACTACCTTCTCTTATACTCTGTAGTGAGCATTGAGTACATAATAGTGGGAGAAAAAATATCTGCTTTTTACCACAGCTATATTGAAGTATAATTGACATATACCATTGTGTAAGTGTAGGGTATACAATATGATTTGATATATATCAAATGATATATAATTTACTGATACTATCATGAGTCTCTCTCTATATATATACACACGTATATATATATGTGTGTGTGTCCTCAGCTATGAGCCTGCTTCTTCCTCTCCCACTCCCCCTGCTTGTGTTCCCTCTCTCGCTGGCTGTCTCTATCTCTGTCGAATAAATAAAATAAAATAAAATAAAATAAAATAAAATAAAATAAAATCTACTCTCTTAGCTACTGTCAAATATGTAATACAATATTGTTAGCTAAGTATTCGCTTTTACGGTGCTTATAGTTTTAAGTGGAACAAGTCTGGTGAGAAAGAAAAAAAATGGTCAATTGTTGCATAAGCACCTCATTACATTGTAACTTTGGCTTAAAGAATTGGGTACCTTGAACACTCCAGGAAAACAGATTTACAAATAATATCACAGCCATAGTCACTGGGATCTTAGTAAAGCTTGTAAGATGAGAAAGGAATTTGCAGAATATTTCTAGAGAAATTAGGTGGTGAGTATATATGGTCCAATGGATGGACAAGGACCATCATCAGGGTGCTGACTCCCAGGGAGAGGAAGGTAGGTACAGAGGGAGGAGTGCTCAGGAATAGATAACTCCTGGCATAATTCAAGAATTCTTCTTTATCTGTTTTGCTTAGAGCCCCCCCACATATCTATGACACGAATATTCAAATCTAAATGTTTTTCTCTACAAAATGATAAGTACAAATTGCATATTACTTTTAACTATTGAAATAGTAAGTTAATTTCTCTTGCCTCCTACTGTTGAAAAAATTATAATTTGGGTTATTAATATAATGAAATACCCCAAAGTGCTAAGTTTCAAGTTCTTAAAATCTTAATTATATAACTTCAATCAATTTGACTCAGTTGAGGCTCAACATGACTGGGCCCTTAAGGGGATTTTGGTTAGAGTCCCATAGTGAATACTTAGCAAATGCAGACAAAAAAGGAGCAAGTTGTAGTTCAGAGGGAGGATTAGTAATAACACACATGTGTATGTGGCAGGGGGACAGCAGGGCTCAGAGAGTTTGAAGTGGTGGAGGCAGCGTAAGTATAGCCCTCCTACAGAACATTTTCTAAATTCTGGAGAATATGGAAACAGCATAGTTCATGGAGGGAAAAAAGTAGAATATATGGAATATAAACTCTTATAAAGTTGAGATGAAATAAGTTTTTTTTTTTTTTTTTTAAATCATGTGCCTGATAACAGAGTGAGACCATGAGCCATTATACCTAAGAGTGTGTGAAATTAAGAGCACTGTGAAAGACAGGTGGGCAGCACAGGGACTGTAGTGCTGAGACATGCTGAGCTCCAGGAAAGGGTTGCATGGTCTTTTCCTGAGTAGAATCCTATGTGGTTTCCACATCTGTGCATTGTAAGAATTTAATGAATGAACACTTAAATTCAATGAGTAGAATGTATAGCTATAGAAAAGTAGAATATATATTTAGGGCCTGGAAGATAAACCAGATGACACCATGGACTTAGACTTACATAATATCAGAATTTTCTAATATTCACAATATTCATGCAACTAATGCTTGGAATATGTGAGTGGCTGGGGTGAACCAACTTGGGGTACATAGGCAGGTTATAGGAGATCATTGGATGTGCAAACTAGAGTCCAGGCAGATTTTGGAAACCAGAGGTCCCCATCTCCCTACAGTATGTATTTGTTCTTGATCCGTGATGAAACAACAAGGACAGGACTGTAGGAGCTGCAGTTTTCTTGAGCCTGGGAAGTCTAGAAGTGGTTGTAATTAAAATGTTATGGAATTTTGGGGTTCAAAACTGCTTTTTAAGTTACTTCTTACCCCTGCTCCTATTGTGATTCTCTCTTACTATAACACTAACATAAATAATATATGCAACATAATTTCAAATATAATGGGACAATCAAGCATATTACCAGGAAAAATGCCTCTGCGTTTATCTGCAGCAGAGCAAATGCTTTCATTGGTTGAATACCTACTGCCAATGCATATAACTTAGACCAAGAATTTTTTCAGCTTCTCGTGGTCACTGCCTTAGTTGCTATTAAATTGGGAAGCCAAACAAACCATGTGATTCTTTCCACAAAATTATTTTAACGCACTATGTATCTATAAGATGGATACTGATGCATCATAAGTGTAAAGACTGCACTGGTTATGTTGAATGAGTTCCTAATTTTATTTATAGTTTTCCTATAAGTGACTATTAATTATATTTCTTTATTTCCACTACAAATAGGAAATAAAACATTTTGAACTAGTAATATGGTTTTGAATATATGTGAACCTTTCTTTGAAAATTGTAAGATGTTTCTAGTCTTGTCATTTCTTTCGAAGAATTCTCTATTATTGTTGTTATTATTATTATTATTATTATTATCATTATACTTTATTCTAGATGGCCCTGATTCTCTGAACAAAACTTTCTTTGTAAAACAAATGATTTGATTAGCCTTCTTAAATTAGCATTTTTGGATTTACTTTCAAAGTTGTTGGAATACATTCTTCACTTAGGAATTGACTTATGAACCAATTTAACTTTTAGGAGTGCCAAGTAAAATTTTGTTTTCAAGCTGACTATAACTAAAGTGCACACGTCTTTTGAGTTTTATGAAATTTGAACATTTTCCATTTTCCCCTTTAATTAAAATCTTATTTCACTGCTCTATTTTCCCTATTTTCCTCTGAGTAGTTGAAACAAGTGTAAATGGGAAATTTCAAAAGAACAGGAACACTTGGCCGTATTTCTGGCTGATCAAGAAGCAGAAAATGCAGGAAATCTAATGAGAAAGCTTATTATTATGATTTGCACAGCTCAGCTTTTGCATAATCAAGCATGTCAATGCACTCACACATTTGCGAATGCTGCTTAGAACCACACATCTGAATCTTTTTAATGTTTCTCCATTACCACTGCTTTTGCTGCCCCACTCAGGAAGCCATCATCCATGACCCCAATTTTCAAAACGGGCCAGCTAAAAACAAAGACTGGATGTGTTTCCTAATCTCATCAAACCTTTTTTTTTTTTTTTTTTTTAAAGGAGAATGAAAACAGGTGGTGTTCTCAATTTTTAAAGGAGTTGAATTATGAACTGTAATCTGAATATGGCTGTGATTATCCAGGTACAATTGCTCACGTGAAAGTTGGCAGAACTGTAGAAGAAGCTATGTAATATTCAGGTGATCTTTGTTAGCATCTGTGGTGCTTTTGATTCCTTAATATCATGCAGCACTTCAGTTAATGTTATAGGAACATATGTTGCTATTTGTCAATATGATAGTGTAATACATATGCATGAAGGAGGGTGTCATGCCAAGGAAATGGCATCTACATCCTCCCAAAAGAATTGATGTGAGTAGTAAGTACCGTTCACTTCCTTCCTCACCTTTCCCTTATACTTAAGACTCACATTAAAACATGATGAAATGGTGACACATTGTAAGAGTTTGCCATTATAGTTTGGCAATATTTTAAAATTGTGGGCCAGCGGATAAAGATAGCTACTATATGGCTATCCATTTTATGACTATTTATTATTAGTATGGTTATTTTATTGTATTTATGATTATTAAATAAATGACTAGACCAATGATCCTGACTAGGAGAGAAAGGAATTTCAAAATCCTATTTTTCATATGTTATTATGTATAAAGGGGCGAAATAAAATTTGAGCATCAATAATTAGTGTCTCCTAAAAGACTTTATGAATAAGACAGAAAACACAGATGATGGTAAAATTCAGTTCATTTGTAGCTGACCAAAGGATTCCTTACAAAAGCTGCTCTTTCATGGATTCCTGATCACCTGTAAAGGCTGCAGGTGGTGAGCTGACATGGGAGCAGGATCTCAAGGTAATATTTAGAAGAGGATATTAAGGCCTTTTTCATCACATACTTGGATGGCACATAAGGTGTGAGAGCTAACCAATATTTTAAAGAACAGAGGATACAAAACGATGTCAATAAAATGAAAAGACGAGCAACAAATAATGAGATGGCATTTTAAAATACTAAATGGAAAGGATTGATCTTAGCCTGGAAAACATTTTTTTTTCCCACAAATATAGCATGGGAAATATAAGGCATAACAAAAACACATGTTAGGGATTCTAACTTATGGAAAGAAAAAGTGGCAGGATGAGTAAAAGTCCTGAGAACGTTTAGAATGTGTCACCCTTTGGAAAGAACTGCATGTATTCCAACACAGATTCTAATGCACCTTTCCACAAGCTTATATTTCTAGGCCTAATTTTGTAACTGAATTAGTGTATTGGAATATAAAGTCCTTTTAGTATCCTGACAGAAAGAAAAATCAAAGCTCGTTGACCATCTGCCTCCTAAGATATGATCAAGACTTATACTTAATATATTATAGTAATGATCTACTCAAGGGAGACAAAGAAAAAGTATACAAAAATGGATTAAAGCATATCTAGGAGCTCCTGGGTGGCTGAGTGATTTGAGCATCTGACTCTTGGTTTCATCTCAGGTCATGATCTCAGGGCCATGAGATTGAGCCCCATGTCCAGCTCCATATTCAGCAGGAAGTCAGCTTGAGATTCTCTTGCTCCCTTTCCCTCTGCACCTCTCCCAGCTTACTTTCTCTCTCAAATAAATAAATAAATATTAAAAAAAAAAATAAAGCATATCTAAGTGAACACATTTAAAACTGAACTAGAAATAAAAGGCTGCTGACAAATACAGGCAAATTACATGAAAGAACAATTAACAAACCTAGAAAGTTATCTGGTAAACAAATACATAAGTATCCTAACTTGTTCAAGTGAATCAAGTAAACCCATGTGGAAATGCTAATGCAAGTTTATTCCCCTAATAAGTTAATATATATAACATATATATTTAGTAATACATGAGATCAAAATTGCAACCACAAAAATAATATGCATCGACAACTCTTATGGAATGTTTTGTTAGAATATTTATCAAAAGCTCTAAATTCACACATTTTGACCCTATCCATCCTTAATTTCAGTTCTATTATGAGACATTTTTCCTATGCAAAAATAAGAGCAGGAAAGAAGTTTAACTATGCAAATGCTCCCTGAAATGTTACATGAAACTTCCGAGGGCAGTCAATGTACTTAATGATAAAGGAATGGTCAATTAGATTATGGTTGTTCTCTCAGTGGAAATAATTTATGAAGGTTTTTGAATAGCATATAGATATAGAGTCAAATGAAAGTCAGGTCACAATTATAAACACACAATTATTTAAAGCTATATAAAGGGATGCCTAGCCGGCTCAGTCGGTAGAGCATGTGATCTTGATCTTGGGGTCATGAGTTCGAGCCCCACACTGGGCATGGAGCCTCCTTAAAATATATATACAGTTAAAAAATGAAACTACATAAAATGATACATATATGTAAAAAGATTAAGATTAAAAGTGGAATCTTTAAACATTGACAATAATTTTGTTAGGATGGCTGAATGATGGGATGATTTCCACATTTCATTATATTAAAATATAGTTAAAATATAATCAAACTTAGAGCCAAGAATTAAGTCTGGGACATATGTGTATTACTTATGACTCCGAAGCAAATCATATATGAGTTAGAAAAGAAATAAAAAAGAAACTTGGGAAAATAAAGGACAAAGATCTTTGAAAAATATTGATATTTAAGAAATAGGCAAAGGATAAGGACTCCCATCAGCTTGGCTAGAATGAAAACACAGGCTGAAGAAGACTGACTCAGCTACTATATCCAACAAAGTGAAAAAAATTCAGTTTCATGAGGGCTGGTGCTTTACTTGCTAAGGCAGCTTCCTTTCCTCCCTAATTATCCTTGAATACAAACAACAAACCATCACTACTATGAAGTAACCAGTGCATATTTCTCCACCTCCAGGAACCTGTAATAACCGATGTGCTTGTTTGCAATTTAGCAGTAGCAAACCCGAGTCAAAGCTGTCAGTTTTGGATTGGCTTCAAGGAGGCTGTGGACAGGATAAAAGGCTCTTTATAGAAGCTGTCTGTTCTGATCCCCTCTCTAAAAACCAGGAGAGCTACTCCAGCAGAAGGGGAAATAGGCTGGGTGAAGCAACATGGCTGAAAGTAGTGCACAGTCATATGCAACTCAGGCAAAAGCAGGAGTGGAGTGTCCCCCTTTCTTTTCTTGAGTCTGAGTGTGTATGTCTAATTGCATTAGTTTCCCTGCTGCTCCCCCACACCCATCATCTTCTCCAAGTAATAGGTTAATGCCAATCCCACCCCTTCATCATCACCTCTCAGCTCAAAACCTCACTTTCTTAGTCAAAACTAAGGAGATGACAAGCCCAGGTTCTCTGGTTGCATGCAAGTCAAAGAATACAGCGGAAGAATCTAATTGCAGTTTGGGAAAAGGGGATACGTTGTACTCGACCACTGACCCTAATATTGTCCTTTGCCAGCAGATCTTCAGTAGAGTACTTCACCATACTGACCCGGATTCTAGGCCAAGCAGGGAGTCTAGAACGTCACTATTAGGCCTAGTCACTTATTCAATGCTATTTTACCGAACACCTACCAACCTGGCACAGGAAACAATGAGGTGAATATGATTTTCTTTAAGGTGTTTACCATATAAACAGATGAAATTAAAAAAAAATGAAAATATTTACAGTATTTTGGTATGTGTTAATAACGTACAGATACAAAATTATACGACAAGTAAAAGGGAGTCCACACTATGTTTAAGGGGTAAAACAGATGCTAAAGAGTCTAGAGTAGAGATGTAGAGATGTAGAGTCTAGAAATTCTGGCAGAAATTCCTCTGGAGAATTACTAGATCATTCCAGGCAGAAGGAGAAGTATGAATGAGGTAGAGATGCATGAAAGATCAATCATTTTTAGAGAAATTCCAGTGGTTCTTTGTAACTAGAGCAAAGGGTATTTGGTGAAGAGTTCTAGGGATGTTGAGATACTAAAAGGGGCACGGGTATGAGAGGAGGACTGAATATAGATATATTTTAGAATATATCTTTGGATCTGGGATTCACAGAACTTTCTTTGGAAGTTCTTTGGATCTTTGGAAGTGGGATTCACAGAACTTTCACTGATAAGGTATACCTCCCCTAAACACATTTAGCTGATGGTTCAGGAATGTTTTCATTAAAATTTGTGCATTGAGCTATAGCTAACATATTATTTCATCCTAGTTTCCCATATAAGCAGACCTTTTTATAGGTATAAGCAGTTTACTAGGTAGGTCTTCTCAAGAAACACTAGTAGGAGGAGAGGAACATGAGACAGCAAGGAAAGGAAGTTAATATTAAGTACATAAATGAGCAAATTACCATTGTGAGTTACTGAAGCTCAATCTCACTAGAAAATGCTTCCAAGTTATTCCACATAAAGTGTGATTCCCATTCATCAGCTCCATCCATCAACTGGTTGTATACTACTCGTGGCGCATTAAATTGTTTGCACTCTGCTTTGACCCTTGCCCACAGACTGAGAATATTTTTATAGCCAGAGAATGCCTCCAGACAGGGAGTCACAGGTGTTTGTAGTAAGAAGCTGTCAGAACTGCGAGTGCCAAGAAGATTTGGGTGGAACTACAAAGCATCTGTTACACACATCAAACCATTATTTTCCAGCTGAGATTTTATGTATGGATTTCTACAATAAATTGTAATTTTTTAAAAAAAATTATCATTTTACTTTAACATAGCTTAAGCATATTATGAATCTGGATAGTGACTTTAAAATTGTTTGCTATCTGATGGTTTCAGTGATTAAGTGACAAATCACATTAAAAGATAAACATTTTTAAAAGTAAATAAAAAAAAAAAGTCATGGCATATTATGTGAATGGAGGTTTCAGACAAGTTCAGAGACAAGCAGAAAAACTGATTCACATGGCCCAAACTAATAGAGACCTACTGTTATAAGCTGAATTGGGAACCACCCCCCCCAATTCATATGTTGAAGTACTAATATCCGGTACCTCAGAATCTGACCTTATTTGGAAATAGAGTCATTGGAGATATAATTAATTAAGATAAAGTCATTAGGGTGGGCCCAAATTCACTATGACCAGTATCCTTAGAAAAAGGAGAAATTTGGATAGACACACACATTTCATCAACTGACAGAGAAGGCAGAGGTATACAACCCGAGGAATGCCAAAGAATGCCAGCAAACCAGCAGAAGTTCGTGCAGAGGCATGGGGCAGATTCTTCTTCACAGCTCTCTGAAGGCATCAACCCTATCAATGCTTTGATTTTGGACTTCTGGCCTCCAGAACTATGAAATAGTAAATTTCTGTTGTTTAAGCCACCTAGTTTGTGGCTCTTTGTTATGGCAGCCTTAGAAAAAACTAATACATACAACAAAGGAAAGTAAAACCTGCATGTCAGCAGGCAATACTGAGTATCATGGTCATGGTGTGACTAGAGTACTTAATCATCACACATCCTATTAGGTTAATGTTAATTTTACTTTTTGAAAATTGGTTTTGTAGTTTTGTGTTTATTCTTGTATTGTTATTATAATGGTATGTAATAGTTACAAGCATAAGGGATTTATAATTATTTTATAATTTAAAGTTAATATTTTAATAAAAAATACTTTAAATAAATGATTATTAACTGAGAATATTTTCTTTTAAATGAGCTTCACTTAAAAGAAACTTGGAGAAAACTTGTCTTAAACTGTTGGCATCTTTTTCTTATTAGCATGTATTGATTGATGTGATGGTTAATTTAGTGTGTCAACTTGACTGCGCTAAGGGATGCTCAGATAGGTAGTAAAACATTTCTGGGTATGTCTTTGAGAATGTCTCCAAAAGAGATTAGCATTTGAATCCATGAGTGAGTAAAGAATATTACCCTCACCATTGCAATTGGGCATTGTTCAATTCCTCGGGGGCCTGAATAGAACAAACAGGTGCAAGAAGAGTAAATTCTCTCTCTGTGAGCTGAGACATGAAAATCACCTTCTCCTGCCCTAGGAAATCCTGGTTCTTGGGCTTTCAGACTCAGATAAAGACTTACACCATTGGTCTCTCAATTCTCTTCCAGTTTCTCATCTTATTTTTTGTGGGGGAGGGGGGTGATTTTTTTGTTTGTTTGTTTGTTTCTGAATACCTTTAACTCTTACAACTAAACATTGCGACACTTGGAAACTTTCAGACTAACATGTGAGATCAATTGAGTGATCCATTCTAAGACTTAAATTCCGTGACAAGACTATCAACTAATGAAGCTTCAACAAAGTACCTATGATAGTTAATTTTATCTATTAACTTGGCTGTTCTACAGTTCCTAGATATTTGGTCAAACGTTATTCTGAATGTGTCTGTAGGAGTGTTTCTGGGGTGAGATTACCATTTAAATCGGCAGACTCTGATATTGTGGTTTCTCTTCAGATCGTATAAATCTTTCTCCTTTTAAACTGGTGGACTCTGAGTGAAGAAGATTGCCTTCCATAAGGTGGGTGGACCTTATTCAATCAGGCGAAGGCCTTAATAAAGCAAAAACTGACCTATCTGGAAAAAGGAGAAATTCTACCAGCAGATGGCTTTTGGAATAGAACTGAAAGTGTGGTTCTGCCCTCCGTCTCCTCTCTACCAGCCTACTGTGCAGATTTTGAACATGCCAGGTTCCATAACAGCATGAACTAATTCCTTAAAATAAATATTTTTATCTATCTTATCTATCTATCTATCTATCTATCTATCTATCTATCTATCTATCATCTATCTATCTATCCATCTATCCATCCAGCCTATGGGTTCTGATTCTCTGGAGAATCCTGTACACCTGACCTTAAATGAATTACATGTATTAAAGTAGGGTAGAAATGATCGGTCTACTCTAAGTCAAGTAGCCATCTTTGAGTCAACCAATGATGGGAGAAGACTGGGATATGAAAAGTACGATAGCTTCCATATGATCATTTGATCATATGATTAAAAAAATATTTTACCAAAAAACAAAGTTTAGAGAGCTGTATGAAGAACACCTCACACATACAATCATGTTTGCTAAATCAGGTACAAAAAAGAGCATATTTTAAGATAAAAGACATGTATAACCAAGGTTTGGGTGTGGCATAAATTTTGTTTAATAAAAAATAGAAAAGAGTTTAATTTGTTCCATTTGGCAGAAACTGACATGTGTTTAAATTAAACTGACAAATTTCAAAGCACACCACTGTATGTAGCTACATACATCTGCTATTTTTCTAAAAATGACATTTGTAGAGTATCTTAAAAGTGCTTTGGACCTAATTTATTTTCATTATTGAATATATATCTTACATGTTTTACAGTTTACATAATACATTATGTGAAATACACAAATCATTTGATTTCTTAATTAGATTGAATTTTATTTAAACAAAATATGTATTGAAATCTTCTTAAAATCAAATAAATATTGAATATACTATAGTCTTTGGTGCTATAACATTTTATGGCTGCATAATTAAAATTTATAATGTGTAGTAGATACTTACAGCCTGATAAAAGGATACAAAAAAAATGCCCAGATATGAGAGGAAGGACTCAAATGTCTTCACTGTGATTCTATTCCAATTCATAAGATTTTGTCACACAGTGGTTGAGTATATGGGTTTGTGGTTAATTCTAGACAATGGACATATTACATCAGAAAGCAGAGGACTATTAATTTCTGTCTTATAGTCTTTCTTACTTGTAGCCCTCAACAGGAGAGTGGAAATCTTTTTCATTTCTGGTACTTTACTGTGATAAGAGGTTCTTCTTTCTTTCATTTAGCCCCTAATATAAGGTGCTACCACTCTGACAGACATTCACCAACATATTCATTTTATGAGAAATGCAACAGTTTCTCAGTAACTGAATTCATATTCATGGAGAATTGGAAGAGAGCTAGATGGCCTTGAAAGCCAGACAACATACATTCTGTTGCTAAATCTTCCACCCCTTAATTGTCACTGAGAAAACATGTGAAATCTTTGCACATTATTTTTCTCAGCTGGATATTGTGGGAAATAGAAGAAGTTTCTACCCTTTAATTAAATGAAATACATTAAATTCTACCACAGATCACTATTTTAAAAACGAGTCAATAATTAGGGCAGTAGATGTTTCAACTGTTCACAAACAACTACTTCCACTTTATCAAGCACATTTCATGTCTTTTTGCTCTGTCAGCAAGACTTTCTTTGGGAACTGAAACTGAGTCTTAATACACCCACTTCAAGAATCTGCAGATTCTTTGGAATTTCTATGCACAATGGGATATTTTCTGGAAAAAACAAAACAAAACCTTAGCTCTGTGTATAATATTAAACTTGCAGACTGAATATTTCAATGTTATATTTTTGGTCACTGAATTAAAATCTTTCTCAACTGAATACATAATCACTGTAACATATCCCAGGCACTTGTTTCAAATCTGTCTTTAATTTCAAAATAGTATGAGTATTTTTAAAACTAGTAGTGAATACTCCCCATTTCATAAAAAGCAACCCTCAACCAACATTCAGGTTTTTTACTTCACTCTCTCAGACTATTTTCACATATCATTTCTCCTTGTTTCCAACCTTTTTGATTTCCATCCTTTTGAGTATCTAGTTTACTTAACTAATTACTAGTTCAGCCGCAAAATACTACAGAATATATTGCCTTAATATTGTTGTTGCACTCCAGCTGTTATCCCTGGCGTCCACAAAAAAATGATCCCTCAAGTAGTACAAGAGAGGTAGGTACAAATCCACTGCTTCTGGGAACATTCAATCTCCGTATTGATTGAGGCATAAGGGACATAGTATAATTGTTATGACGAGAGAATATGAGTGGCCTTGTTTGTTGGTTGATTTTTTTAAGGATTTATTTATTTATTTGAGTGAGAGAGAGAAAAAAAGAGAGAGTGTGTGCCTGCACCAGGGAGGGGCAGAGAGAGAGAGGAGCGAGAGAAACCTCACGCCGAATCCCGCTGAGCACGGAGCCTGACACAGGGCTTGATCCTAACAAACTGAGATCATGACCTGAGCCAAAATCAGGAGTCAGACACAACCGACTGAGCCACCCAGGAGCCCCAGTTATTTTGTTTTAAATATATTTATTCATTGGTTCTTTTATTCATTTGCCTTGATCTTATCAGCTTTTACTTTTAATTTTATTTGTTGGGGGGAGTAGTTGGGAGGGAGAAGCAGGTCTCATTTGTGATAAAATGATTTTTTAAAGCAGCCACTGTGGAATGTAGGTAACCTCACAAAAACTAAATGTTTTTTTTTAAGTTGTTTTATATAGGACCAGGATTAAACTTTGCTTTCTAAAAGATAACATGGCAATGTAACTATCACACTGTCTTCTTTCTCCTATTAAAAATTCCCTTTATCAGCCTGGCTACTCTTCTATTTTGTTGTTATTGTTGTTACTTATTGGATTGGTTTGTTTTGTTTAGCTATCCATTTATTTTTTTGTCAGTTAAATCATAATAAATATTATATTCAGACCTAATAAGAATTCTTGGCTCAGACAATTTAGGATAACTGAGAAGGCCTTCATGAGGTTAAGAATGAAAAAAAAAATTTTTTTTAAACCTGTTTAAGATTTGGAGAAAAATTATATTGTCAGGTATAGTGAGTGGGGTGCTCTGGAAACATACAATAAAATGGAGTTTGGGTTATAAGATGCTTATTTGAATCAAAATTTATGGAAAAATAAGGTGAGATGGGAAGTAAATAGAATAATTCAAGTTATGATATTGGTCCAACAAAACAATAGAAAAATCTGAAGGGAATATTGCCCTTCAGAGTGTTTTGCATCTGACTGATATGCTCAGATCTTAATTTTACTCCACCTCACTCATCAACCAGATCTGGGCTACTCCAAGGAGGGCATGACCTTGGGCAAGGCAGCTCTCTGAAGCTGAGGCAATCCCTGAAGGAGCTGATACCTAAGGCTTTCTGGTGACAGCACTCCCACAGATGGAAATAAATCCTTCCTTAAACAAGGACCTGGGTGGAGTCTCACTGTGTCTACAATATCAGAGTGGAATAATTTGGATTTTATCATATACAGATGTTATAGTGACATACTCTCTGGCTCAGTCTCAGCATATTGTTCCAAGCTTCTTGATGAAGGAAGCTGTGAAACAAGGTGAAAATTAATTCTGAGGATCTAAAATAAATTGTAATGTCTACAAGGTCAGAATATCTCAGTAGACTCAACTATTTCTAGAAAAAATTGAAACTAATTTTAGTAGAAACACAACATTAACAATAGTAACTATATTAGTAGGAAAAATACTTACTCATTCAAGAAGAATTTAGTGCTAGAAGAATAGTAAGTCTCAATCCCAGATGATAACTGCCCCTGAATTAGCTAGCAAGAGTTTGCCGCTCTAATAATAATAATAATAAAAATTTCAGAAGCTTTCACCAGAAAAGCTATTTTTTATCCAAACTAGGATGGGGGAGCATGCCATACCATTTGAACTCATTCAGGAACCCACATTTCTTCTACTATATTGTGTGAGTTCATTACATTAAGCCAACAGCTAGGGGAAGGGAAAGAATGATTAGTGAGGTGTTTCTAAAGACCAGATCTAGAAGTGGTGCTAATCATTTTATTCACATTCATTGATCATAACTCAGTCAGAGATCCACACTAAACTGCAATGGAGACTGTAAAATAAAGTTTGGCAGGACTTCAAGAAAAATAGAACAAGTTGGGCACTGGTGAACACGCGTAACCCTTGCAATAGCTCCTGAGATGAGTCAGAACATAGGGAAGAACTGAACAGAACTATTGGTAAGATAATTATATTGACACAGAGTCCAAAGCAAGTAGAAGTGTGATTGTCATTTATACCACCTGAGGAAGTTTGCAGAAGGAAAAATTACAAAATAAGAATAATGGGTTGTACTTTTGCTCTATTAAGCAATTATCCTAGAGTAATTTGAAAGTCAAATAAGAGAAAATCTCAACAATTCTCCATTTCTTTTCATTTGAAGTACATAATGTACAAAGATCTATTGTTAAGAACTTGGAATATTGCTACTTATTAAATTATAAACTTCTTTTACTTAGAGACAATTAATGTGCATATGATACAATCTTCTATGCAGATTCAACAATTATTGAAGTGTGTGATGATGGATTACAATCATTATTTTATTTGAAGCTAAAATAATTAGTTTCAAACTATTGTTAAATGTCAAGAAAAGTAATAAAATGTGTTGATAGGTTGTTGTAGTTCAGTGGCATTTAAATTTTTAATGAGGTCAAAAGGGGGAAGGAGAAAAGCACCCAAATTATCTATACAATTCTAGTATGTAACCACTTGAGAAAATGCGAACTTAAGAATATAGCAAAGGAAGAAAATGGTAGTTTATGGAAATCAACCTCCCCAAATTTAGTCCCTAAAAGGTAAGAAAAGACTTCAAAGCTATGAAAATTCTATGAAAAACCATACTATTAGCATTACTTGAAGACAGACAATGCTAACAACACTGAAAAAAGTAGCTGTGACTAAAAAAAGAAAAACAAATCCCGGTCTAGGTTCTACATGCTTCCACCACATCCCTACTGTACAGCAACGCTTGTAATGAACAAAGTCACACCAGAAAAAATATACATGGGAAACAGAGAGTGGATACCAGTGCAAAGGACCAAGGGGGAATTGTGGAAACATCAGAATGATTAAGTCCTCACAAATCTGGAAATATGTAATAAGTAATTGAGTAGACAGGAGAATGGACTAAGGGAAGGGATTTAAAATTAAGAATAATTTAATGGGTCAGGCACCATATAAAGGACCAGGCAGGCTATTTAAATTATAGACTTGCTTTACACGGGTAAGCCTGATTTATATGGACTGACTTCCAAAGACATAGCTTTTTTCTTTTTTTTTTTTTTTAATGCGAGCAACACTTTTTTTCATTTTTATTTTATTATGTTCAGTTAGCCACCATATAGTACATCATTAGTTTTTGATGTAGTGTTCAATGATTCATTAGTTGTGTATAACATCCAATGCTCATCACAACATGTGCCCTCCTTAATACCCATAACCCAGCTACCCCATCCCCCACTCCCCTCCCCTCTGAAACACTGTTTGTTTCCCAGAGTCCAAAGACATGGCTTTTGATGGAGACAAAGTCAAAACAAAAGAAATAAGCACATTTTGGCAACTGGGTGGTAAAGAAGAAGAAAAAGTAGAAATTTTAGGATCCTGAAAGATAAACTCACAACTCACAAGACTCATGACCTCTGCTACCAGTAAAACACAGAAGGAAAAACCCTTGTTATATACTTGGACTTGGAGAGACAAGCAGCAAAGGATGCCATTAAACTAGAAATACGGAAAACACTTAAAATCATTAATAAACAAAGAAAAAGTTTATAAACAACTATTGTGGTAAATCAGGAAACAAATTTTCACAAAAGACAAATGGGGAAAACTTCCCCTGAAAAAATAAGAATGAAGCAGAAACACAATAGATAAATGTAGTCAACCAAGCATTTGAAGATATGTCAATTATTCCATGAATCATAATTTTAAAAACTATGAACAGAAATGTACACGAAAATTGGGAGAAATTAAAACAGTTGATTGAACTCTGAAAAGTAATGGAGGAAGACAAAATTACTTCAGAAATAAAAGAAAAATTAGATGTCCAGGGGAGAATTGACACAAATGAAAATTTACTAAGGAACTTTGAAGAATGGCAAGAAAGCAACCAAGAAAATATCAATGGCATAAAGAAAGAATAAACATGGCAAAAGAGAAAGTAGTAGAAATGGAAGACAGACAAAATGAAACAATATTTGTATTATTAGACTCCCTGAAGTAGAAAAACAAAACGGTGGAAGGGACTATCTAAAACTGTAATCCAAGAAAATACTCCAGAAATAGAAAAAAAATTCTGAATCTACATTAAAGAGCTTTAGTGGATAGCTGAGAAAATTAACCCAGAATGATCAATAACAAAATATATCTTCAAAAAAAAAAAAAAAAGATTTCAAAGATAAAAATTAAATCCTCAAGGATACCAAACAAACATTCAAATGACTTATAATCTCAAAAAAGTCCCTAGCATCTGATGTTTCAAAATCAATCTAAAAGCCAGGCAACAACCAAGCAGCATTAAAAACAAATACTAATGAGAAAAATGTGGAACACAGATTTCATATCTAGCTAAGGCAGTCTTTCAAATATTAAGGCAGTAGAAAAAGAAACCATTTCAACATATGAGAAGTTAAGAAATTCTGCACCCATCAGGGGCGCCTGGGTAGCACAGGCATTAAGCGTCTGCCTTCAGCTCAGGGCGTGATCCCGGCGTTATGGGATCGAGTTCCACATCAGGCTCCTCTGCTGGGAGCCTGCCTTCTTCCTCTCCCACTCCTCCTGCTTGTGTTCCCTCTCTGGCTGGCTGTCTTTCTCTCTCTCAAATAAATAAATAAAATCTTAAAAAAAAAAAAAAAAGAATAAGAAATTCTGCACCAATCAGCTCTTCTTGAGGAATATACTAAAGGATGAACTTCATCCAACTAAATAGTAGGAAAACTACAGCAAAAGGACTGATGGCAAATTCTTTAATTTTGGTGTAGAGAAAGACTTTTTAACTCTGACTCAAAATCTACAGGCAATAAAAGAAAATATTGCTAAACTTTGTTACTTAAAAAATTACATGGCAAAACTCACTATGAAAGAAAAAAATCAAGACAACTGTAAGACCAGCAGAAAACATTCACAACATATAGCACATATAAAAGAATTATACCCCTAAAATAAACATTTCTTTTAAAAATTAAGAGGCCAAGAACCCAAAGCCTGATGCAAAAATGAGTGAAATACATAGACAATTAAAAAATAAAAGACAAAAATGTTCTTTAAATATATAATAAAATGTTTATACTCACTCCTTATTAAAAATATGAAATTATAACAACACCAAGATAATACTTTTACCTGTCAGACTGGCAATATCTATCTATCTATCTATCTATCTATCTATCTATCTATCTATCTATCTATCATCTTTCATCAGCACATTCTGGAGGCAATCTCTTGGGAAGTAAGTACTCTCATACATTGCTGGTGATAATGCAAAGTAGCACAACACTTTATGCAGATATTTGACTATACTTAATAAAAGTGCTTATATAATTCCTTATTTACTTTTACGCAATTACAGGTTGGAAACTATCTTAAAGATGTAGCTCCAGTTATTTGAAAATATATATTCATAAGGCTGTCCAACATAGTATTGCTTGTAATTCTAAAATATTATGAACAACCCTAATACATAGGACAGTGGTTGAAAAAACCATGGTGCATCTACACAATGGAACCCTATGCAGCTGTAAAAACTAATGAGGAACACAGTTACCAGCCAACAGTGGAATGGTTTACAGAATATATTAAGTAAAAAGAAAAAAAAAATGTCCAAAAGAGAATCCATACTATGTTACCCCTCAAAAAGAGGGACATAAGAACATAGAAACATAGGTTTCACCAGTTATCTGCAGGAACATGTGGCCAAGTGGTAGTAAGAGGGGAAGAATGGGAAAAGGGCAGTAGAGATGAAGAGGAAGTAAAGCTTCTGTGAGTATATTTTATATCTCTGACTCTAAGAAACATAGTAATATTTTACATATCCTTCACTTCCCCCAGGAATAAACAATTAAAACCAAGAAGGATGTGGAGGAATGCCAAAGTGGAATTCATACCCTAACAAATGAATTAGACAGTATTAAACATAACAACATAATTGTTCTGAAGAAAACATGAGACAAACCCAAACTAAAGGAAATTCTACAAAACAGTAGAAAAGTGCTCTTCAAAGGTACCAAGATTTTGAAAGACAGGAGAAGATTAAGGAAGTATTACATACTGGAGGAGTCCAAGTGGAAATAACAACTAAATGAAATATGGATTCCTGGATAGAATCCTGGAACAAACAAAGGACGTTAGTAGGGAAAAGCTGCTGAAATTTGAACAAGGTCTGTGACTACTAACCTAATGCTTATTTTCTGGTTTCAATAATTATAGCATTGTTATATAAAGAATAATATCAGAGGAAGCACAGTGAAGGGTATATGGGAATCTCAGTACAATTTTTGCAATTTTTTTGTAAATCTAAATTGAGTTTAAAATAAATTGCTAAAACAAAAAAGAGATGAATTTGTCTGAGTTGTGGAAATTGAATTTCATTTTCTCAGTAATAAAGTTAGAATAAAGTATAGATTTTGAATGGCTCTAATTAAGTAGATTTTTAAAATTTTATAAACAACTGATCAGTAATTTTTATGTTATATAAAGGAGAATATCATTACTAAAGGGCCAGGTGGACAGAGCTGGTAAATGCTCAGTAATGCAAAGAAGACGTCCTAACAATTGTCCAATTATTTGTACACCACCAATCAAATAAGAGTAAAATGAAATTTAATGGATAGTATGATTACTTGTGAATAATTATTCACCTTGTATCTTACTACATGGCTTGTCAGAGAAAAAAATCTTTTATTAACTGATAAAACATTGGTTTAAAAATCAGTCCTGAATTTATACAATAGGAATAAAGCAAACAAATATAATCACAGAAACATATTTGAATGGTTACATCATGTTTGTGAATAACAAGAAAAATCCAAGAATTTTTTTTAAAAAGTTTTTATTTAAATTCCAGTTAGTTAACATACAGTGTAATTTTGCTATACAATATAGTGATTCAACCCTTCCATACAACACTTGGTGCTCATCACAGAGCACTCCTTAATCCCCATCACCTACTGAACCCATCTCCTATCCACCCCCCAACCCAGGGTAACCGTCAATTTGTTCTCTATAGTTAAGGGTCCATTTCTCGGTTTGTCTTTTTCTCTCTCTTTTTCCTTCTGCTCATTTGTTTTGTTTCTTAAATTCCCCATATGAGTGAATTCATATAGTATTTGTCTTTCCCTGACTTATTTTCCTTAGCAGAATACTCTCTAGCTCCATCCATATCATTGCAAATGGCAAGATTTCATTCCTTTCTATGGCTGAGGAATATTCCATTATACACACACACACACACACACACACACACACACACACACACGTATCACTCTTCTTTATCCATTCATCATTCATTTGGGCTGTTTCCATAATTTGGTTATTTTGATAGTGCTGCTATAAATATCAGGGTGCATGCATTTTGTATTTTGTACTAGTATTTTTGTATTCTTTGGGTAAATACCTAGTAGAGAAATTGCTGGATCATAGGGTAGTTCTATTTTTAACTTTTTGAGGAACCTCCATACTATTTTCTAGAGTGGCTGCACCCTTTGCATTCCCACCGACAGTGGGAGGGTTCCCTTTCTCCACATCCTCACCCAACACCTATTGTTTCTTGTGTTGTTGATTTTAGCCATTCTGACCCTTGTCAGGTTAACTCTCATTGTAGTTTTGATTTGCATTTCCCTGATGATCAGTGATGACCTACTTTTCATGTGTCTGTTGGCCATCTGGATATCTTCTTCGGAAAAATGTCTATTCACGTCTTCTGCCCATTTTTTTGGATTATTCATTTTTGGGGTGTTGAGTTTTATTAGTTCCAGATATATTATGGATACTAACCCTTTATCACATATGTCATTTGCAACTATCTTCTTTCATTCTGTAGGTTGCCTTTTAGTTTTGTTGATCGTTTCCTGCACTGTGCAGAACCTTTTTATTTTCATGAAGTCCCAACAGTTTATTTTCGCTTTTGTTTTCCTTGCCTCAGGAGACATATCTAGAAAGAAGTTGCTATAGCCAATGTCAAAGAAGTTACTGCCTGTGTTCTCCTCTAGGATTTTTATGGTTTCAAGTCTCAGATTTAGATCTTTCATATACTGTGAATTTATTTTTGTGTAAGGTATAAAAAAGTGGTCTAGTTTCTTTCTTTTGTATGTTGCTGTCCACTTTTCCCAACACTATTTGTTGAAGAGACTCTCTTTTTCCCATTGGATATTCTTTCCTGCTTTGTCAAAGATTAATTGACTATATACTGGTGGGTTCAGTTCTGGGTTTTCTATTCTGTTCTATTGATCTACGTGTCTATTTTTGTGCCAGTACCATATTATCTTAAGCACTATAGCTTTGTAATATAACCTGAAGTCCAGAATTGTGATGGCTCTAGCTTTGCTTTTCGTTTTCAAGGTTACTTTGGCTATTTGGAGTCTTTTGTGGTTCCATACAAATTTTAGGATTGTTTGTTCTAGTTCTGTGAAAAATGCTGGTGTTATTTTGATCGGTTTTGCATGAAATGTGTATACTGCTTTGGGTAGTATAGACCTTTTAACAATATTTGTTCTTTGAATCCTTGAGCATGGAATGTCTTTCCTTGTGTCGCCTTTAGTTTTTTTCATCAGTATTTTATAGTTTTCAGAATACAGACCTTTTTACCTCTTTGGTTAGGTTATTCCTAGGTATCTTTCTCATTTCTTTTTATTTATTTATTTATTTATTTATTTATTTATTTATTTATTTATGCAATTGTCAATGCAACCGAGTCCTTAATTTCTCTTTCTGATGCTTAATTATTGCTATATAAAAATGCAACAGATTTTTGTATATTATTTTTGTATCCTGGGACTTTACTGAATTTGTATATCAGTTCTAACAATTTTTTTGGTTGAGGTTTTTGGGTTTTCTATATATAGTATCATGTCATCTGTAAATAATGAAAGTTTGATTTCTTCCTTGACGATTTGGATGCCTTTTATTTCTTTTGTTGTCTGATTGCTGTGGCCAGGGCTTCTAGTACCATGTTAAATAACAGGGATGAGAGAAAAATCCAGCAATTTTAGTTTTAATAGTGTAAAGGATCAGGTCCAGTCAAAATAAGATAACTTTATAAGGGAACTGTATTATATAAATCATTTAAGTGTTCTAAATGAGAGAGTGTTTTGGCTAATTTACTTTAAAAAATTCATTTTCCATTTCTTGAACACACATTCCCAGGGACTGTTTCAGGATGAATTAAGGATTAGCCAAGTTATTCAGTATTGCAATGGACTGGATGTTTGTATTCCCCCCAAAATATTACATTATGAAATCCTAATCCTAATGTGATAGCATTTGGAGGTATGGATTTTGGGAGGTAATTGGGTCATGAAGGTGGAGCCTACATGAATGGGATAGTACGCTTATATGAAAAGGCCAGAGAGCTACTTTGAGGTCTTTTTTCAGAAAAAGGCCCTCTGTAAATGAGGAAGAAGGCACTTACCAAGAACCCACCATGCTGGCACCCTCCAGAATGTGAGAAATAAATGTTTATTTTTTAAGCCACCCACACTATGGTAATTTGTTATAGCAGCCAGAGCTAAGATAAGTTTTTATTCTTTGTGGATCATTTCAAACCATTTCAAACTTTAAATTCACTTAAGAAAACAAAAGGTACATTCAGAAGGAGATGGAGCAAGGGAAATTCTATCTTGCAAAAAGCAACATGAATGTTTCAGTTTTTTTTTTTTTTTAAGATTTTACTTATTTGAGAGAGAGAGAGAGAGAGAGAGAGAGAGAAAGAGAGAGCACAAGAGGGGTGAGGGTCAGAGGGAAAAGCAGACTCTTGGCTGAGCAGGGAGCCTGATGGGAGACTCGATCCTGGGACTCCAGGATCATGACCTGAGAGCCAAAGGCAGTCGCCCAACCAACTGAGCCACCCAGGCACCCAGATGTTTCAGTGTTTTAAGTCATTTCACACCTTAATTTTACTGAAATATAACCCAAACAATAGAACTGTAGTTCTAAAATATATTGCTTTTTACAAATTAAGCTTTCATTAGTTCAAAAACAAACAAGTTACGAACCAGTATGTACAAATGAAGATGTATATATTTTTACTATTTCCAAAATCAAGTATTTATAGGGAGAAAACAAAAGTAAGTTTTTGATTGTGGCCTTGAATACATATTAGGAAAATGAAAATGATATTTTTTTTCTTTCATGCATGCCCAAAAGCTAATAATGAATTGTGGGGAGTGACAGCAAATAAGGCCATAAGTTATTAATTCAAAAAATATAATCATTATAGTGAAAAGGAAATTCTTCTTCTTTTTTTTTTTTTTAAGATTTTTTTATTTATTTGAGAGAGAGTATGAGAGAAAGCACACAGGGACAGGGAAAGGGAGAAGCAGACTCCCCACTGAGCAGAGAACCCAACGCGGGGCTTGATTCCAGGACACTGGGATTATGACCAGAGCTGAAGGCAGACACTAAACTGACTGAGCCACCCAGGTGCCCCAGAAGTTCTTTTTTTTTTTTTTTTTTAAAGATTTTATTTATTTATTTGACAGAGACAGCCAGCGAGAGAGGGAACACAAGCAGGGGAGAGGGAGAGGAAGCGGGCTCCTAGAGGAGGAGCCTGATGTGGGACTCGATCCCACAACGCTGGAATCAAGCCCTGAGCCGAAGGCAGACGCTTAAGGACTGCGCCACCCAGGCGCCCCCCCAGAAGTTCTTTTTTAAAATTTTTGAAAATATTTTCTATTTAAGTAATTTCTACATCCAACATGGGGCTCAAACTCACAACCCTGAGATCGAGTAGCATGTTTCACCAACTGAGCCAGCCAGGTGATGCAAAAAGGAAATTCTATACCTCATGCATGTTCATCTTGAGGATAAGTGCAGGGCCAGAATTTTTGGAGGACACACTGATTTCATTCAAATCCTCGAGTATATTACTTAGCATCACCATTTTAGAATTGATTCGAACTTCATTATTTCAGTTAGTCTGTGATTTGATGATAATAGCACATCTCATCTGAGAGCTGCTTTTCATTTTGCTCTATGTGGTTTGGAAGATTCCACTTCCTAAAAATCAAATATCTCTCTTTCTGCATGAAGTTTTTAATTTCTGTAGCTAAAATTTTCCCTCACATGTGTCACTGAGGTGACTGCGTCTCTTAGAAATCTTTTCTTTAATCTGTGTACGTGACATCTCCCTTTCTCCACCACGTGCCCTTGCTTCTGCTTAACTTCCTTCTTCAAGTGCTCTTCTCTTCTGCGAAGAGTACTCTGCAGTCAAAGGCAGCTGTGCAGAGGGAAAGGTTCCTTGGATCTCTAAGAACTTCATCCCTCTCTCCTTTCATTATTATCTCTCCCTCCTTTTAGAAATTAATTTTATCTTAGATTTTATAGCATCATATTCACACAACCTAAATGTACACATGCAATCTAGCATGACGCACTTAATATGCTACTTGTGTTAAAGTTTTTATCACTGATTTACTTTAAATTTTAGATTTATTTAATTTTTTTTATCCTTCAAGTAATATGAGGTGGAAATTGGAATGGCTATTGAAATACTAAAATTTCAAACACAACTACGTAATAAAGGTTTCTATTGTTTTTCATAATGTTGGACTACATATTATCTTAATGCATTTGAAAATCACAATTCTGTAAAGTAAAAAAAAACTTAAAAATGGAAGAGAACATATTTCCTTAGTGCCATAAACCACCTGAAAATTTGTAGCAAGTCAGATTTAGTCTGATCCTCTAATTAGAATAAGATGTTAAATATCCAATAGTTTAAATAGGACACTTGAATTACATTTTTTATCTGAAAGACATCATTGTGGGTTGTGAAGATAACAGTCATTTGTCCTTCCACACAAAACTGAAGGCCAAATTTAAGATGAAAAGAATTAAATAAAACAGACCAAAAGACCTATGAACTGAAATACGTTTCCATGAACTGAAATACATTTGCTGGATTAAATATTGAGCTTCTTTGCTTTAAGTAATCTATTTCATATTTGTTAATCCTCCAGCTTAATTCTCAATAAGTAAATTTGTCAGGCAATTATATAAAGTTGGTTTAATTTTCTGCTTACCAAAAGAATTTATCATTATGTTTCTCCCACATCTAAATTTCAAGGACTAACTCTTTCTCATCTTATTTTTTGATAATATATTAAAATGGTTTATGATTGCCTATAAATATTTTCAAATATTTAACAAATATATACCTCTAATGTTCTAAATAAAATAATAACTTACCTTTTTGTTTTATTTAGTTGAATAAACTTTTGAAAATTTATGATTAGAAAGGATAATAGTGAATACTTTTCATGTTAAAAAATAGTTCTGGAGTTGAAAACATAACTCAGTATTCACTATCCTAATTTGAGACATTCAATAAGTCTCATCCTCTACACTTACTCTGCCCGTAAATCTGCATAATGACTTACATAATTTCACATGAAGAAGTTGGGTAAAACAGTGCAGAGCTGACTGTAGAGGTCTCTAAGTTTCTTTCTTCTTTTTCCTTTGTTTATCCTTCTGCTCTTCCTGACATGTCATGATTGATGTGTTTTTCATTCTCGTTTACAAAATGAACTCTTTGCTTGGCTGGACAGGTATGTTTTCAGGTGATTGAATCAGAATTCATTTTTGGTACAATCATTGTCCCTTTACACATAAAAATGTAAGTATTTTGGAGTGTAGAATAAATTGTTAAAGTTAATATATTCTGGTTGTAGCAAAAGTCTAGTATTCCAAGAGCACCACAGAAGAGTGCTAGAAGTTTCCATATATTTACTTTAGGGTCAGCTTAGGAAATGTTTCTATGAAATACAAATGCCTTTGGTGATTCTTGATAACTGCTAATTAGAAGCAAAGACTAAAACCCAAAGTACATTTTCCATCTAAATAAAAAAGAAAAAAAAAAGCTATTTTTCCAATAAGTTGCTGTTAACTTAAAAGGAAAGGAGATGTTGTCATAATTCCTTTGTATAAAAAACTGATATTCCGTAAATTGGTATTACCAAGGATATAAAAAGATAATAGCAAGGAATAGAAAAAAGTAAAATGGAAAATACCTTGCCAGAAAGGCTTTAAAAAGCTATGACCCTGTGTTTTTAAAACTCTTTGAATGACTTTGTCCTTAAAAATAAAAATAAAGAAATAAAATGGAAACAATATGACCTGAAAATGAAGCTAGGAAAAAAAAAACAGATAAAATAAAACATGGTAGATGAATGCAATGAAATATTATTCTGACATTAAAACCATGTTGTAGAAAATTACCTAATAGTACAGAAAAAATTGACAATATAAATAATGTGAAAAATTGATCAAAAATATCTACAGCATGATCTCAGTGACTTTATTTCATTTTATCTAAAGATTTTATTCATTATTTGAGAGAGACAGTGAGAGAGAGCATGAGCAGGGGAGAGGGAGAAGCAGACTCCCCACTGAGCAGGGAGCCCAACACTGGGCTTGATGCCAGGACCCAGAGATCATGACCTGAGCGGAAGGCAGATGCTTAACTGTCTCAGTCACCCAGGTGCCCCTCAGAAAAATATTAACAATATACATTATAAAATATAACCTTAATGTGGTTTTCTCACTGATAGAATTATAATTGATTTTTATATTTTCTTATTTTCATCTTCCTAATTTTAAAATAATCTATTTTGGAGCAATACTATTTAGGAATCAGAAAAATACTATTAAACAGGTATAATAAAGTCATTATTTGAGACTCTCTTTTCCATGTTTCCTATGGAAAACATTTTCTTACATCAGTAATTCAGGTCAGTGCAAGTGAAGCAAAGTCCCCTAAAGTTGCCACCCCCCCCCACAAAGTGAATTTATTCCTTTCAGCTACATAAGAAATCTAAAAATGAGACTTCTATAGTCTAGTCCTAAAATTCTAGACAGCTGAACAGTAGAAAAAAACAACCTCAAAGGAAAAAGAGTGGTCACACACTTTCTCTCGCTTGAGGAATGGCTCTAATGAGGAACAATCCTTGGGTCTGTATCCCTGAAAGGAACACACTTTCCTCCTAAGCCTGGTTTCTCTCTTCTTTACATTCTCACAGAAGTTTTCTGCAAGTGGGATTGTCTTATTGAAAGACATTTAGCCCAAGGTTTTGTTTTTGTTTTTTAATTTTTTTAAATCTCTGCTTTGTATTTTTAAAGAATGAATTACTTTTTGTAAAATTAACACTTAACAAAGTGAAGACAACTGTGTTCTCATTGTAATGTGCTTGCCAGATGTGAAATTCCATAGTGAGAAGACCCGGGGGACTGTCCTGGGGTTTGGCACAGTACCTAGCATAGCACTTGTACTCAATAAACATGCGTTGAATAAATTCTCTTGGTTAAGTCTTTACTTTGTGATACAGTTTCCTGATTTATAAAATAAGAATGCCATGGTCTAAAATGTTTTTGTCCTAGAATTCATACACTGAAATCTTAAACCCTAAAGGTGATGGTATTAGTGGGTGGGAACTTTGGGAAGTAAATTAGTTATGAGGGTGAAGCCCTCCTAAATGGGATTAGTGCCCTTCTAAAAGAAATTTCACAGCAACCCAAATGGATTAAGAAAGAGAATATAGATCATTTTCAAGAACCCTTTCCAATTCTAAAACTTCTATAATTCTAACAGAAGCCTATATTATCATGCCATGGAAGAAATTTGCCAAACAGTACTGGGGGAGGGGAAAAAACTTCTTTTGCATTTGCAAAATAATTCTTCTAAATTAAGGATGGCTTCCTTAACTTAAAAAGTATGTGGACCAAAACTAGAGGGGATAAATTTATCTAATATAGAAACTTTATCCAGAAGTTTAAATTTTACATGAGATCAATGTTAATTTATTTGTGTTATATCAAATAGTTTTATAACTCAATATATGGATCAATAGAACGGCTGCTAGTTTTTGTATAGAAATCAATAAATCGCTTTTCTTGACAATAAATTGACTTCTTTTTTACTGGCCAATATCTCAAGAGTTCAGTCTGTTTGCTGGAAGGCAATTTTCCCTAAGGTTTCTTTCATTTCTGCATATTGTGTGAAGAGGTGGGATTTCCAGGTCAGTGCAAGAGAAGCAGTTGACGAGCAGTAGTAATTCCCATGAGTATCTATGCAGCAGAATCTGACTGGGAAGGTAGAAGAGCCTACATACTCCCAGCCATTATCTAATGGTATGCCCTCTGTCTTAACAAAACATTTAGTTTAAAAATGTGAGATTTTATTTGAAGCTATTAACTAAGATTTTCTGCCAGTATTTCCTGTTTATCAGTAACACTTCTCTATTTGAACATATAAAACTTATGATAGCCTTTGCTTTATAGTAAGAATATTACAGAAGAAAGGAACAGAAATATAAAGTAGTGAATTTTTGGCTTTTGAATTTTAAAACTCATAGGAAAAAAAATGAGTCTGATAGAAGGAAATGTAGGAATGTGTAGATACTGTCAAAAAGATACAATGGACATCCTAGACAGGTGAAGGATTCAAAAGCACAGAGATTGTGCCCCATTTCCATTTAATGCCTAAAAAATGAATTCAAACTCACAGAAACTTCTTGAGTCCAATATAGAAATGGTCTATCAGGGGCGCCTGGGTGGCACAGCAGTTAAGCGTCTGCCTTCGGTTCAGGGCGTGATCCCGGAGTTATGGGATCGAGCCCCACATCAGGCTCCTCCGCTATGAGCCTGCTTCTTCCTCTCCCACTCCCCCTGCTTGTGTTCTCTCTCGCTGGCTGTCTCTGTCAAATAAATAAATAAAATCTTAAAAAAGAAAAGAAAAGAAAAGAAAAGAAAAGAGAAGAAAAGAAAAGAAAAGAAATGGTCTATCAGCCTCAGCATCCCAGAGCTTCTACTCATTCTGACATGGTACTGAGAAAAGTAGGGTGTCTTGAGTAATAGAGCGCCTTTGCCTTTTTTGGACTATTACAAAAGTGCAAAGTGCCTTATAGACACCCACACCAAGTTTTTCACAGCCATAATGGAGCGCTGAAAGGAGTTCATAAGTAGCAGAGAGAGCCAGATTTCAGTCTGCCCAGAAGTCAACACAAACACCAAAATTCTCTGAATAAATTGACAACAGAGGGCAAGATCAGAGGACATACATCCAGAGAATGTTAGTTTTTATATATGAGGACAATAACTATGTATTCCCTATAACTCAAAAAAGCTATGTCATTATACCATTCCAAAGGATATTAAGCACATCTACCTAGAAATGAAGTCAGAATTGAATTAACTGAGACTTAATTTTGTCATAATCTAACGGCACCTCCAAAAGAGATGTTAGTTTAGTTATTGCAAAAGAAAAGAGTTAGATAGGGTGTCTGGGCGACTCGGTTGGTTGAGTGTCCACCTCTTGATTTTTGGCTCAGGTCATAACCTCGAGGTCATAAGATTGAGCCCCAAGTGGGGCTGGAGCCTGCTTGGGATTCTCCCTCTCCATCTCCCTGCCCCTCCCCCCTCAAATAAATAAATAAATCTTAAAAAAAAAAAGTTAGACTTCTTGTACACCTGACATTGTAGCCTGATTTTTTTTACACATTATAAGTGTTATAAAAGCATTTTTAAATCTTTGTCAAACCACAGCTAAACATAAAACCCATCATTTTATACAATATCCTTAGACACAAACTATTTAACACAACTTCAGTAAAAGTGTGTCTGAAATCAGTGTACAGATACATGTTTTCCTTTTGATTAAAGATGCCAGAAAACTAAATCAGGTTATGGTGCCAGAAAGTAATATTCATTAGCTGTAGTCCCTTTATTAGTGATGGAGGTGGAAATGTTGTATTTCAAAACCACCGGGAAAGATTTTAAATGTTACCTAGTCTGGTTATTGGAGAGCAAGTACAGTGTGAAAAAGAATTCTACTCATGCTCCAACAAACACATCAACTTGGGAACCAGTGCTTTTTTTCTCCTGACAAAAACATGAAGAAATGTTCAATTATAAGCCAATAATTAAGTAAGAAATATATTATGAAACACAAATTATCACCAGAAGGGATGCTCTCCTTTTTACATAACCGCCTTAAGTGTCTCTTTTCTGGTCTCTTTCCCTTTAAAGAACTGTCTTTGTTCATTTCAGCCTGATTTAATTTGTCTAAATATGTCTTAAGAAAAAATATGAGCACATGCTATGCTTCATGAAAGACCTCCATCCACTTATTATAGGAAGTTAGCTTTTTCTTTTTTTTCTTCTCTTTTCTTTTTTCTTTCTTTCTTTCTTTCTTTCTTTCTTTCTTTCTTTCTTTCTTTCTTTCTTTCTTTCTTCCTTCCTTCCTTCCTTCCTTCCTTCCTTCCTTCCTTCCTTTCTTTCTTTTTTTAACTTGCAATCACTTAAAATCCCTGAGCCTAGGTGGATCAGTCAGTTAAGCATCTGCCTTTGGCTCAGGTCATGATCCCAGGGTTCTGGGATCGAGTCCCACATCTGGCTCCTTGCTCAGTGGGGAGGCCTCCTTCTCCCTCTGCCTGCTGCTCCCCCTTCTTGTGTGTTCTCCCTTTCTCTCTCTGACAAATAAATAAATAAAATATTAAAAAAAATTTTTTTTAAATCCCATAGCAATGTGGTGTGTGTGTGTGTGTGATCTTCTTAAAACAGACAACAAAAAAACAAACAAAATGAAACCTGTCTTCAAGCTATGCAAGATGTCATCTAACTTCACCTTCACCTTTTCTAGTAAGGAAAAAGTCATTCATAAAAGGCAGTTCTCTATCCTTAAAGGCTCTGATGGAGAGATTGATCATTGCTTGGATACACACCACAAATTCAGTGTTTGAAGTAGCAGGAAGATGTGTGTCTGTATTATTCTGATTATTTTGGCTCTGTATTATTTTGTTGGGTTGGATGGAAAAGAAAGGATAAATGACTGTGTGAGAATTGAGTAAACCAGAACAATGAAAAATAATCAGAAACAGAAGAATAAAATTCAATCTACCAATAATTTTAAGAGAGAGAAAATTACCTCCATATTTATTATTAGCCATGTATTTGTTGTCAATTAAGGAAACATGTCCTAATATGTTTTGTAAGTGTTTATAGAAAATTAAATGTAAGTGACATCAAGTATAAAGAGGTAGTGATGTTTGGTTTTGTTTGCTTTTTCTGTTTATTGCCTGCCTAGGATCTCTGTTGCCCTCTTCTCATAAGAGAGCCTTCTTTTCTTTTAGGGAATGGCCTTCCCTCCACCTGATGAAATCGACTATCCCCAGCTCATAGTCCAACGCCTCATCCCACCCCTGCCCTAGGGAAATAGATAGTGTGGCACATAGTCCTGCGTGGATGATATTTTGGGAATCCCTATGGACAATTAAGTGATAAAACAACAGACTTTCATGGAGAAACAGCCAAGGAAAAGATTCAGAGATGGAAAAAGACGGGGAGTAGGAGAAAAAAACTAGCCAAAATCTGGATTTACCTACAGCAAGCCAATTTCTTGGACTCATTTGTAACTATAGTCAGTAAAATTTCTATTAGCTTTAGGGGCGCCTGGGTAGCTCAGTCATTAGGCGCCTGCCTTCGGCTCAGGGCGTGATCCTGGCATTCTGGGATCGAGTCCCACATCGGGCTCCTCCACTGGGAGCCTGCTTCTTCCTCTCCCACTCCCCCTGCTTGTGTTCCCTCTCTCACTGGCTGTCTCTATCTCTGTCAAATAAATAAAGAAATAATCTTTAAAAAAAAAATTTCTATTAGCTTTAGCTCATTTTAGATAGGTTTTCTCCTTGTTACTGGAGGAGTCCTTTCTAAAGGAAAATAAAAAGCATTGCCTTAAAGTCAAAAGTATTTGGGCAACTGCATCTCTTTGAGAAATATATTTGATGCCAAGATATCATTTTTAAAATTGTACTAAGATTAGCAAGTTAGTACATATAAAGACTGAGAAAGACAAATAACACACAATTTCACTTGTGGAATTTAAGAAACAGAAGAGATGAACATGGGGGGTAAAAGAGAGAGGCAAACCATAAAGCAGACTCTTAACTATAGAGAACAAACTGAGGGTTGTTGGAAGGGAGGTGGATGGGGGATGGGTTAAAAAGCTGACGGGTATTAAGGAGCGCACTTGTGATGAGCACTAGGTCTTGTATGTAAGTGATGAATCACTAAATCCTATACCTGAAACTAATATTACACTGTATGTTAACTGACTGGAATTTAAATAAAAACTTGGAAGGAAATAAAAAAACAACAAAAATTTATTAAATCAATGAATGCTTATATCTAATAATTTCTAAATCCATCATATCATCATATTTAAAATAGTCAAATATACATATATATATATATATATATAAGATGCAATTACAAATAATAGGCACTATTTTAAGATTTAGCTTCTCTTAAATGTATATTCAACAATTCTTAATCAGGGGAGAAAGATCTCCATAAAAATTATCTGTGGATTAAAGGTAGCACCGTCCTTACAACACTTCTCAAGTCTGCTCTGGTTCAAACATTCAAGCACATATACATATATCTTATTTTATCACTGAACTATTAAGGCTCAAATCTAAAACAAATTTTGAGCAAATCTGAGATACATAAAGCACTATGTATTATGTATTACATAAAGCCAAAAATGTCTAGAATTTAGAACTCACAAATGTTACTGATTCTGTGCCTATAGGAGTACATTGTAAATGAACAGGAAGTCAAGTATTACAGACTAGCACACACAAGGGGTCATTAAATTATGAGTCTATAACCATGGCAATCTAATTTCTTTCCCAGGATGTACTAAAGAATCACATCCTCAGAAAAAGTATATAGAGAAGAAAGTAGGAGAATGTTTTCTTCTTTTTAATTCTATATGAATGGTCTATAGTCTCCACTCTAATTCCAGTAACAGCAATAATGATGGTAATAGCAGTGTCCACTGATAATAATGTTTTGAAGATAAAGTAGTCGTCCATCAGACCCCAAGGCAATTTTGCTTCAACATACATTCTTAAAAGAAGAATTTCCGAACCACTGGTTTAACGAAGAATGTATTCTTTGCATAGGTATCTTGGTGGGGTAAAATTTAGCAATGAGCCTAGTAAATACCAGATATTCAATACATATTTATTCTATGAATAAATGAAAAATAAATAAAAGACAGGTTTGTGATCAAGTTCAATGATTTTATCTTACAGATGAGAGTGATAAAAAAAAAAGGCTGTCGTGTGTTTAAAGTTAGTTATTTGATGGCAAAACCAAAACTAAAATTCATGGTGTAGAGTTTTTCTACCAAACCATGTTGTCTAAATGCATTCCACAAGATTGAAATAGTGCAATAATGCGGTAGATAAAAGGGAAGAATTTGCAGCCAGAGAGTAGAATGCATATCCTTGCCCTCCTACTTAGAAAGTCTGGCAACTTGGGCAAGTTTATGAAATTCCCTGTTTCTTCCTTAGGTTAAGATAGTGAGTACCTTCTTAGTGTAGTTGGTGGAGAATAAATGAGTTAATACATATGCAAAATTTTAGTAGTGTTCCTGGTGCACAGTAAAGTCTCAACTAATATTATTTTTGTAAATAATTAAACCAATGACTCTCTCAAGTCAAATATGACATGCTGGGATGATCAATAATGAATGGTATTATTTATTAACTACTTTCTGTGCACTAGGAACTTACAGATATTATTTATAATATCCCGTATCTGTGCAGGCAGTTTTAATTAGAAGCACTGTCAGGAGGTAGAAATGTGTTGGTGGAGAGTGAGGGATCTAGATTTACACTTGTGGGTGAGAATTCCTGTTCCACCAATTGCCAGCTCTGTAATTGGACAAGTTTTATTTCATTTACTTAACAAACATTTATAAAGTTTTACTATGTGCCTGGCATTGTTCTAAACACTGTACAGCTATTGAGTCATTTAACCTTCATTAAAGAGGTAGGGATTTTATGATACCATTTTGCAGATAAACAAACTGAGATAGTAACAAAAACAGCACAGTGTAGTGACTGAGCACATAGTCTCTTGAGGGGACTACTTGGGTATAAATCCTGCCTCTCCCACTTCCTCGGACATGATTCAGATGATTTATGATAGTTAATTCTGCATTACTTTTCTCTTCTATACAGTACGATAACAAGAATACCTGCCTTAAAGAGTTGCTGCTATATTTAAACTAGGTAACATGCCAAGAAATTAGAACAATGCTTCACACATAGTAATTACACAAAATATGTGAAAGATTAACATTGTCACTGTTATTATTACTGTTAAATTTTTATTACAGGTGGAAAAACCAAGGCTTTGAGAGTTAGTCACTAAGCCAAAGTAGAGTACAGATAAGTAAGCAAGATGGAAATTAAGCTCAGTTTATCTGTCCCCAAAATCTGGGCTTTTTGGATTGTAACTTGTTTTGTTTTAGAGAACAATCGACCTCTTTCTATGGATGACAAGCTCATAGCTAGTCGGCTTCATCTTGTTAGATATAATAGAAGTGGAGTGACCAGGAGTCTGAAAGGCAAAGTACATGACTTCCAAGAATTGATCAGGGTTTTGCAACAGACATCTCCATTATATAATTTCAGAGTAACAGACTCCTGTCACGTGCCTTAATCCAATATTGAGTTAGTCACATTTTTGTATACATGCCCAATTGGTTTCTCATTTGTTGAACAATGTTATAATACTGATAATAAAGACAAAGTGTGTAGAGTCAAAAAGTGAGTAAAGAGATAGTTTTGGGAACAATATAGACATACTTAGTCTCAGCCTAGTGGAGAGTTCCTATATGTCATGTTATTTTATTACTGTTTTAAAATCTCTTCAAAATGTTCACATAATGTTGTGCTGATCACTTCCAGGTTCAGTTTGCCTGTTTGCCTACTCCTTATTCTCCTTTCTTTTTTCTTTTCTTCTTTCATTCTCTTTCTTTCTTTCATTTTACAATGGCTTATGTCTTCATGCTGGCAAAAGATGATAGTGTGATACATTTTTCACTTGCACACAGCTATATCTGTGACTTTTTTAAAATAAGATTTTCTATAAATAGCTTCTGTTCATAGGAAAAATATCCTTTTGGGAATTGTGGAATAGGAAAACAAATAAGACATGCACTAAAAAGAAACAGAATTAATACTAATCGTATTGCTTTGCAAAGTTTCAGAAACTTCACACTTGATTTCAGACTAGAGTATTAATTAAGTAATGAAGTGAATAAAGCCAAGGTATCTCTTTAGAGAAGTTTCCCAAGGCCACCACTTTCTCAGCTGAATAAATTTCTAATATCATCATCCAGGGAAATGTTAGTTTCTGCACAAGAACTGTGCCCCCTGGAATCACAATTAAGTCTGCCCTTCTCCTGTAGGACCCACCCACTTCACCATGTCGTTCTCTCCAGCAAACATGCAATGTTATTAAACTATAAGTGAATCTCAAATTACATATACAGATTATCCAGCTACAAGCATTCTCTCTCACAGTATTCAGTTCAGACTGGCACATATCCACACATCATGGAAAGAGTGTTGGAAGAAAATCAAAACACTTGGCTTAAGTCCCAGTGCTAACACTTTCTAGTTTTGTGACCTTGGGCAAGTTATTTGGCCTCATTGGTTTACAGTTTCCACATTTTTAAAACATGGGATGATAATCCCTATTGGGTGTGAGGGTTAAATATAGTATCTGTGTTAAAACACTTTGGAAATAATCAACTTCCATACAAAAGGAGAATATGATTTCAGTTGCTTTCCTTCTTCTTTTAGTATTAAACAGTATGAAAAGCACAGTTAAACTATAGGATCTATAAAGATATATACATGATATATATGCATACATAAAAAGGATATTTGGAGGTTAAGTTTTATTGTTATTGCCGTTGTAGGTTAATCAATTAAACATTACATTTGAACCACAAATTATCAAGCACCAACTATGTTATACTTTAATAACATTGGACCTGGAGAAAACAAGGGGTTCCAGAAATAAGTAAATTAACAATGCCAGCTCTGCGCATCTACTATTTGCCATGACAAGGGTTGCATAGGATTGTATGGGATTTGGACGGAACAGTAAGTGATTTGGGATGAGAAAATGGTGACAAAAGGGAGTGAGAAATGATGAGACTGGAGTAGTCAGGTCAAGGGTCACTTTATAAAACTCACTCTTGTTTTAATTAATTTTTATATGCCAATTTTTAGGATGCAAAAATATATGAAATATCATTCTCTTCTGCATTCTCCAATGATCATGATGTCCTTAGGAGTCACTTAAATATGCTTTATTTAATGTATCCTTGAAAAAGCTAGTATGACATAAGCTAGTTTGTTAGAAGTCATCTTTAATATCCTCATGTCTTCAAAATTTGCACTTCCTTGTTTTATATGGTGAGAACTATTATTTGGTATACGTATTGCTTTCCTATTAGTCCAACTGAAATAACGGTTTTATTGTTTTGTTGGCCTAATTAAAAATAGATCTACACATCTAAGTTCTGGTAGACCTGAGACACTGATGTGGTCACTATACCTATTTCCCACCATCTGTAGAAAAGTCTGCAAGTCCACATGTATATTTAATTTACACAAAATTTCCAAGTACTTTCTGTATGTGGCATATAAGAGGTACACTTTATTTTCTTTCAATTTTTGGATTAGTTCACCATTTAATCACTTGGCACTGTTCTTCTATTTATTTAACTCACTGTTTTTTTATTGCTCCTACCTGACTTCTGCAAAACCATGTGGTTATTCCCATACACTACACAATCCCAAGTCTTTGTCAGTGACCATTCCTACCCTCCACATGACTAAGGTAAGCATCCCAGGTTCTAAGCCTAGTGATAATTAAAACTCCCAGACTAAGCACAACTAGGAGCCCCCAAATGCTTTACTATGGCTCTTTACTTCTGAGGCACCTACAAATTGCATGTTGTTTAGCTAGGGTCCTCCTCACTCCCTCTGGTTTCATGGGTCCACATTTTCATGTGACCTGAAAGTTTGCTCTATCTGCAGGGTGACCTGACTGTGCTAATTATGGATGTTATATAGCTGGGATCCTGTAGTCCACCCTGAGGCCTGAACCAGGTCTGTGACAAATTAGCATCTTTCAATTAGAACAATTCTGCAAATACACACAGCTGTCCTGCTTACACATGCCTGGGGAAATACGAACTCTCCTTTGTTTCATTTTTTACTTTGCTCTAGGGCAGAGGTCAGAAAACTTTTTCTGTACATGATCAGATAGCAAATATTTTAGGTCGTGTAAGGCAACTATATCTGTTACAAGTACTCAACTCTGCTGTTGTACAAAATCACCCATAGACAAAACCTAAATGAGAATTCCAGCAACTTGTCCAAGACCTTACAAGTAGTGAGTCACAAGACAGGTGTAGCACCTATAGTTAATGGAAATTTTTCCAAAATGATGTCACTCAACACATATGTATTTAGGCCAATTTGTGCTAAGAACTGTTCTGGACATAGATAAACCACATGAAAAGGCCTACCTTCATACCATTTATGATTTAATAAAATCAAGTCCTTTATGTAGTTAAGATAATACTCCAAAGCTTGAAATTAAAAGTCCTATCTTTCTTGAACCCTCCTCCAAATCCCCATAGGCAGCCTCTTTCACCACCTTTTATTTTAGGCCTTCTGTTAGTTACCCTGTAACTACCCTCTAAAACTGTGTCAACGCATCTCTTCATGATTGTCAAAGTTTATATGTGCTTCTACTTTCCTGAAGATGAAGATATTATTCTCCTTTCCATCTCTTGTTCTTTCTGCTTTCTTCCCCATTCCAAGTTTTTTCGATGAACTTTTTACAAAAGTAAAAATAAAATCTTTACATATTTACATTTTTCTCTGTAATGGTAATTGCATGTTTGTGTTTTGTAATCAGCTGATATTAAATGTTGAAAACTAAATAAACAAAATATATCATTTTAACTAGGTAACTACTGTTTGGTGCAAGTACAGCTACTATTTTATCATTTATTTTCTCTACTGGAGTAATATAATGTTAAGCGGTTATCATTTCTTATATAGTGTGAGTAGTCTTCTAATTTAGTACTTATGTATAGACTGAGGCATTATAATATAGTACACTTCTCAATATTCAACTTGAAGTGAATGGATTGTCTTAATATTTAAATGTACAATATGTTAATATTTGTGTATATTGCTAAAAGTTAACAAGAAGTATTTTAGAAAATCGTTGCAGGTTGCCTGATGAGTTATAGGAGTAAGAAATATAGGTACTATCTTGTGACCTACAAAACCTCTATTTCTAAACCAGTATTTCTCATCATTTGCATAACATATTTTCTTTGGACTAACAGAGTAGGAATAAAAATAAAAACACCTGGGAATATCATTCACTTTTCTTCAAAATTTAGAAACAGATTTTCATTTTCAAAAGCAAAGAACATAACAGTTGTGACATGTCTTAAGCCAAACAAAATTCTACCATTATATCAGGATTTATTAATGAAAATAGATTAAAATGGGTCTATTTTCCACATGATTGCTTGTAAAAATGACCTTAACTAAGGTTTGCTGTTGTTTTCTTTAATTTTTCTTTTTGAGAAATTTATTCTTATTCGAATAGCGAGGAGTCATAGTCACCTTCACATTTGATGAAGGATACGATACTTCTGAAGCCAGGGTGATTATCTTCCTAGCATTTTCTGTCTTGTCTGGAATAGTAGGGTAGCTTTTTATTTTAAAGAATAAATGGCAATTACACATCTCCACCTACACTGAAAACATCATATTAACTTCATGATTTTTTAAAATTGTTTTCCATATGAGAAATTACTGATAAATTGCTTTATGATATATCTACTCTATCATCTGCAAGCATTATCTTGGTTGAAATTTGCAATAGATCTAGGAAGAAGACTTTTCTTAACAACATTTAATTATATACTTATACACTATTTCCATGAAAGCTGTATTTCTAAAAATGAGCATGTGTTCACTTTAGGTCAATATTCTAGTAGCTATCTGATAAGTTTGTAGTTTAGTTAAGATCCATTGTTTTCATATATGCATTAATATGCTGACTCATAAAATGATCTATAAAAATTAAGTTTTTAATATTTAGGAAACAGTTATTTTTACCTAAACATTATTTTTTGATCAACAAAATGCCTTCTCCAATCCTACTTTTCATTAAAAATTATGATAACATAATGAATTAACCACTGGTCTTTGAAGAAGTCTGCTGTTTTTAATATTCACAAATATTATTACTATTATGTCATCTTGAAACAATGGCAAGATGAGAAGATATTTTTTTTAAAAACAGCTTGAAAATATGTTAGTGTCAAGGAGGTTTTTCAGAAATAGAATGTGACAGACTATTACTTGACTTTCCATTTGTCATTATTAATTATCTTCAAGCCCAAGAAGAGGACACAGAATAGAGGAGTGAAGAGAAGGATCCACCACTGCTTTTCTGTTCCTAGTCTAACATACTGTTTTCAAAATAGTTCTGAGATGTGCCTGCTAACCATTTTCCTAACAGCCCTAAAAGGAATCATTATAAAAAAATGCATGGTGCTGCATGATTAAATGACTTTGTTGACATTTAGCACATCATGATCAGGTTTTAATAGAAGGGGCATGTGTCTATAAGATCTCGTTGTAAAGTCTTGTAAGCAGGTAAATAATCTACAGACACTTGTCTTTTTAAAATAACTCTGGGAAACTAAGCCTCAGGAGACACGTGAGTTGCAATAAACAAAAGCAGCCAACCTTTCATTTATCTGTTTGTATTGAAGTTGATGTGCAATTATTTAGCATTTCCTTTTAACAAAAACTTGCATGCATTTTTCCCCAAAGAAAGATATTAAAATGCCAATACCTTAGTATGCACATATAATATTCCCCAGAAAATATTAAGAAAATCAATAAAGAAATCAATATCAGTCTAGAGTCTGCAAGAGTTGCAAAATACATTGATGGTTTCCTTTTTATGTGTTTTGGAAAATTGATTTCAATTGCCTGATTATTGATTCTTAGAATTTCATTTAGAACCCTTCCTTCCTTCCTTCCTTCCTTCCTTCCTTCCTTCCTTCCTTCCCTCCTTCCCTCCTNCCTTCTTTCTTTCTTCCTGACTCAGCAGGGGCATGATATTGTGAATTAAAATCAGAGACTGTTTTTTAGGGAAAAAAAGGATTTTTTTCTTAAGAAGGAAAAACAATATTTTCACTGCCTTATTAGCAAGTAAGACATCAAAAGAGGAAAACATCACAACGAAATGTTGATATTATTAAGAATAGGTAGAAATAATGCTGTGTGGAATAAAACAAAAAATAAATATATACTAAGGCTCTCAGCATTTTTAGTAAAAAACCCCAATAGTTTCTAGTGTCATTTGTAACACTTTAGTGTCAAATCTATGAACTTTGGTAGATGCTTAAATCTTCAAGTCATAAATAAACCTTCTTTTGACCCCCCATTTATGCTTCCACTTGTTCTATTTCTTGCTCTTCTTTACAGTACAACTTACTGAAAGGGTGTTCAATACTTAAGAGTTTTCTAGTTTCTCTCTGAAACCCACGCCAGTCTTTTCCCCCTACCATTCCACGGAAACTGCTCTTGACAAGATCCTTGATGACTTCTAGTTTGCTAAAACCAATGGTCAATTTTTAGTCCTCATTTTGTAACTTCTCAGCATTGAATTATGTGCTTGAGTTGGCCAATTCCTCCCCTTCGATAGATTTATTCTAACATGTCTCCTTGCTTTCCATCATGCTCTTATTTGAACTGCCACCGTCATTACCCACTGTGTATATCAACACATCAAAAAAGTTTTAAAACACAAGTCAGTTTATGTCACTCCTCTGTTCAAAGGCCAACAGGGGCTGTGCATATCACTCAAAGTAAAAGCTACATCTCTCAATGTCCTACAAGGCCCTTTATAATTTGTTTCCATTTACTCTGTGACTGTCTCTCCTATTCTATTTCTCTCTACTCAGTTCACTCCATCTTCTCTTTATTTTTTTTCTTTTGTTTCTCAGAAACTCCCCAAATGTTTTCATCTTAAGGTCTTTGCTTCGGATTTTCCTTCTGTCTCCCCCTCAGGTATCCTTTTTGGCCAACTCCTCCATTTCTTTCAAGTCTTTGCTTACATTCCTCCTTCTCTCAAAGATACTTCTGACATCAGTTTTTTTCATACTGAAACTGCCCATCTTCCTGTTACTCACAGGAACTCCTAATTCCTTTAACTTCTCTCACTCTTTCCCATACTTTACTTCCTAAAGTAGTATATAATATACTTAGTTTTACATTTTTCTTGGTTGGTTTGCTTTCTTGTCTCTCTCTCCACTGAAATGCAAACTCTATAAAGAAAAGGAATGTTTCCTGCTGTATTCACTGATGTACCCCAAACGTAATAAGATAACACCTATCACACTGGTGGCACTCAATAATATTCATTGAAGGAATCAGTAAATGAAGACCTTAGAGTATTTAAAAAATTAAGGTAATAAAAAAAAAGAAATAATAAAAAGAATAATAAATTTAAAAAGCAATGTCTTTTCCTTTCCTGTTATTTTTTATCAGTAGTAAAAAGACAAATAATCCAATTAAAATAGAGAAAGGATTTAAAAAGATATTTCTTCCAAAAATACGTACAGTCAGTAAGCACATGAAAAGATGACTGACGCCATTGGCTATTAGGACGCCCATAATCAAAAAGACAGATGATACCAAGTGTTGGTGAGGATGTGGAGAAACTGGATGGTGCAATTGTTTTGCATCCAAGTTAATAGTCCCTCAAAATGTTAAACATAATTGCCGTATGACCCAGAAATTCCATTCTTACACATATACCCAAGAAAATTAAAAACACATGTCCACACAAAAGTGTGTACACTAATGTTCATAGCCATATTATTCATAATAGTAAAAAATGAAAACAACACAAATGTATCAAGTGATAAGTGAATAAACAAAATGTGGTATATTATTTGGCAACAAAAAGGAATAAAGTTCTGATACAGACTACAACACAGATGGATTGTGAAAACATTATGCTAAATGAAAGCAGCCAGCCCAAGATGATGACATGTTATTTCACTCCATTTATATAACATGTCCAGAATAAACAAACCTATGAAGATACATAGTAAAATGTAGGGGTAAGGAGTGATTTGGAATGGGGAATGGTTGCTTTATTGGTTATGAGGTTTCTTTTTAGGATGATAAAAATGTTCTAAACAGATTTTGCCAATGGTTGAACTACACTGAATTGTACGCTTTAAGAGTGTCAATTTTGTAGTATATGAATTAATCTAAATAAATATGTTAAAGATAACTATAAAATAATAAATGGATGGCAAGTTCATAATATAATCTTGCAAAGACAACCCAGTTTAAAGTAAAGCTGAAAGTTTACTTGTGAGCTTGGACAGGATAGAGTAAACCTACAGTCTTTGGAAACCAATCTTTATATTTATATCCTCTTCTACATATTGCTGTAGTTCGTGTGTAGGAAATAGATGGGAAAATGAAGTCTGTGTGATTTTCCTTATGCTTTAGGTCATATGGTTTCATTTGATTAACAGTGTTTATATCATTACAATAACAGATTCTAACAGTATTATAAATGTATATTCTTATTTATTCAGTTTGTGATTATCCATACTGATTAAGGGGGACAAGTAAAAGGGAAAGCAGAATCATTCATATTAGCCTTTAAAAATTATGTACCTTCCGTTCTAAGAATTTCCAGTATTATAAACAAGCTGTTAAAACTTCTAAAACCTTCCTGTTCAAATTCTCCTGCCTGCCCTTTAGTTTAACTCATCCACACCCACTACTTCCCACTCTAGACAGAATTAAGCAGGAGGATTAACAAATATGAAATAGATTATTTTAAGTAAAGAAGCTCAATTTATAATCCAGAAAATTTATTTCAATTCATGACTCTTTATCCACTTTATTTTATTATCTTTATCTTATCACTGGCCTTGGAAGAATAACTAAGTAGCCAGCTCCAGACCCAATCCCAATGCCTCTTTGTCAAGTTATTTAGGGGCCACTGTATATACTAGATTGTTTTGCTTGTCAAAAGGAAAAAGAATTACTTTCAAAATACAGTATATATATATATATATTCCTTTTTCCTTTCTTCTGTGGATAGATGTTCAGTTTACTCACTCTTGGACTCTCTGTGGTACTCCACAGTAATGTCCGAATCTACCTTTTCTCTCACCCCATTATGAAACTGATATAATGTACACTCTCCAGGCAAATCTCCCACTCTTACTCATCCTTTCTTTGAACTCCAGTGGAAAGCAAATGCTGCAGCCTGAAGTCTTGCATTCATGGAAGAAAGAGAGGTTTTGACTGACCTGACAGCTCCTAAGGTAGTCTGACTATTTCCGTCCATAATTAGCTGCCTCACAGTCCTCTCCTGCCCTGCTGTCTGCCTCTTGTAAGCCTGAATTTGATCCCTAGGTTCTATCAAATATTTTAGTTTCCATCTGTAGCTGGTTTTGTAGTGGTTTTGTACGAGTTTTCTTCGCTCTAGTTTACTAATATTATCCCATCTGCTTTGGGTCTTCCAGAAATTCATGAAAATATTCATTTTTCTTACTGTTTTATCAGCCTTGCAATGACCTCCTCTACGTCCCCTCCCCCTTTTGTTTTCTCCTTCATTATGGTAGTTTTTTACTGGTTAATGGGATTTTCTTTTTCTGAGCTAAAGGGGATAAGGACGAGGGGAGGCAAATAGAGGTGCTCTTTCCACCATTATGAACTGGAATCCCTTGGTCATATGATATGTATTCATCTGATTTCAAGTGCACTTCCCCAGAGTTGATCCAAGTACCCAAGAATTGTAAAAAAGAGACTTCGCTTCATTGCTGTCTGCCTACTTTACTTTCTAATCTATAGTGGCCTTATTATACCGACCTGCTCGCTCTCAATCTCTCTCTCCATTTAATCTGAACACTTAGTTCTATCCTTGTTTTCTTGTGTGTTGTAGTGTTGGCAAGTCTAATTATCTGCCTGTTTTACATTTTTAGTAAGTGAAGTGATCATCCTGAAAATAAATTTCTATTAAGAACAATAATAAAATCCATGATAAAGCTTATGTAGTATAATTCCTATCCCTGGCTAGTGGCAAGAGTTCATGGTTTTACAGTTTCACCACATTATGCTCAATATACTGTCTCAAAATACCCTATTTTTCCAATGAACACGATTCTTCTTGTAAGCCATATATCCTGGGTCTTTTTTTTCCCCCAAGATTTTATTTTTAACTACTCCCTACACCCAATGTGGAGCTCAACCCCACAACCCTGAGATAAGAGTCACATGTTCTGCTGACTGAGCCAGCCAGGCACCCCTTCAATATCTTTTTTGTTTTTCAGTCAAACATTATTCTCTCTTAGGCCCTATTGTTTTCTTTACAAATGACACAACAAAACAAGTCTCTGTGTAACACAGCCAGTAAAACTTCTACATAGAATTTTAGACTCTAGCACTGATTATATGTCCATATGTTCTTCATTAAATCAGAAAAGGATATGGTGTATTATATTTATATTCTGCTCACTTTTTTCTCCTTTACTGCATCTATGTCTAATACATTCACATGTTAAAAACTAAGTAAGTAGGAATATAGTAGCACAGTCCCCTCAAATCCATGCACTGGACAATGATACATTTCCTCACCAGTGATCATGTATACATGATAAGAATAGGATAACTCACAAATTCTGCCTTATCTTCTTTTTTTCTCCCCTGTTTTCTGATTTCCTACCTGGTAGCTATCTCTAGTAAATAAATCAAATAAAATTGTGGAGGATTTGTAATTATAATTGATTAAATGAGCCTAGGTTTTAGACAACAAGAAATTTATTTCATTCTTTTTGTTGTTGTTCATGGGCTTGCATGTTCACTCTCTGCAAACTATTATCTATGCTCACCTTGTCTGAACAAGAGCTGTAGGAAGAGATGGAGATGGTTAATTTAAATAAAATGTGACTTTATTAAAGTCAGCAGGAATGGTGGAATAAACATTATAAAGCCTATGTGACCTCAAATGTTATCTACATACTGAATGGAGGAGCAAGGGGCATCATTAAGATATTTTATTTGCTATGCTTACTAAAGGGATTTGTTAATTTAGCAGATTTTTATACAACTAGAAACATTTGAATTATGAGAAGATACAGAAAAAAACCTGAAAGCATAAAGATTTTGTGTTATTTGGTGTTCCAGTGAAAAAATAAAATCTTTCTAGTTGAAGACAACCGACTTGTAAAACTGTTAGACAGTTACAACACATTGGCAATATGATCTTTTAAAATTCTTATGCATGGTAGATTTCTTGGAGAGTATTTAATGGAGAAATCATATTTATGACAGAAAATAAAGTAAATCTGAATGATGGTGTGGATCTTATTTTGAAACATATCAACTAAGTATCACATAAGTACTGAATAAAATGATCAAGCATGAATTTTCCTAAATAACTGTGCTGACTCTTCTTCATAAATACACTATTTAAGCAAAACTGAAACTAATTGCATTTCCTATTCATAAAGAGTCTTGTAGTATATTAGTACACTATCGCAGCACATAGGTGAAGAGAGCAAAAAATAAATAAGAACATTATTAAATATTATCAGCACAATATTGGGAATTTGCCTTTATTGTTTTGACAAGCTATAAATCAAATTGTAAATTTTAACCATATATATTAAAAGCATAAAATTTAAATGTTTTAAGGTCTAAAGTATTGCTTCTGTCTTTGAAATAACATGATTGCATGGAAGAGAATTCATTTTTGTTATTATTTAACATGTTTTTATTACAGAGCTAATAAAATCTCATTGTAAGTAAAATATAAAATCCAGAAAAAATATTACCCATGTCCAAATACCTATAGATAAAAATCGGTGGATGATTACATTAGTGTCCACTAATATTTCACACCTCTTTGTATATGCTTACTTAAATGGGCTTGGCTCTGTGATTTGCCTTGGCCAACAGGCATTCAGCAGAAATGGAATAAGCTGAGGCTTGATAAGCACTTCAGCATTGGTGATTGTTTTCTTAAAACATTAACACTGTTTTGTTAAAAACAAAAAACAAGAAACAAACCTGGGCTATTATTCAAAACAGACCATGCAGGTGAGAAACAAGGTACCCTGACCTACAGCCCCGGCTCACCTCCAGCCATTTGGTTCTAGTCTTTTTGGATCACTTAAACCTAGGACGGTGACTAGATGACTAAATCCGAGTGATGTGATCCCAGACTAAATCAGCAAATAAACTGTTCAACTAAGCTCAGCCCAGACTGTAGAACAGCAAGCAAATAAATGGTTGTTAATTATAGGTAGCTGAAACAGAAATTGGAACCTAAATCTGGTATGTGACCCTTCAAAACACTAAACATACGGCACTGAAATTTGTCACTGGGCATTGGGTGGAGAGGTCAAGGAATGGCGAATAGACTGTTAGTGAAAGTCGAAAACACAGTGAGGAAACTACTCCTGGAGGCCAGAAGGATGGTAAATGCTTTGTAGTGGTAAAGGAACAGGGGGATAGGTACAGGGTCATTTGGCTTCTTTTAGCTGCATAGGAATAGAGACAGATGTACAGGAAGACAGAGATAAAGTGAAGAAAGAACTGTTTAGTTTTAAAGGAGATTTTGAGGAAATACAGAGCACCTAAGAATTGCTGGGTCAAAATACAACTTTCTCAAACCCCTTCCACCTGTCTAAAACAAAAGATTCTCAAAGAAATGGCTTCGGAGTAGAATATGCAAGAGTGTTGCTGTACACTACTCTGTTAAGACCCTAGAAACGTGTAGTTAATATCTGAATACATGAACTTTAAGCAAGAAAATAACTTCTAAGAATTTTGTAGATGTTATTCCACAGACGTCTAACAAGCCCAAAGAATTATGGATATGGTTTTTAAAGCATGTAATAAGCCATGATTAGATTCATAGGAAACAATTCCTTTTATGGTAATTGTATGAGTTTGAGTCAAACTCATGCAGATCAAAACAAGCCAAAATAAAAAGAAGCTTCTGGACCATCAACTTTTTGGAGAGATAAGACTTAAAAAATCTATTCAGCTTTAAATATACCCATTTCTTAAGAAAATGGAAATAAATTTCAGAATGCAGAGCCAAACACTCAGAGGGTGGAATCAATACAGGAGAGACTAAGATTAGGAACCACTCCCAGGGAACAGAACTGGATGCTAATCAAGGAGCACTCATTGCCCCTAGAAGAGGGGACCCTAATAACCTATATTTAGCTAGTTTTCAGAATCACTATTGACAAGAGTTTACTAAGATCTTTCACTCCTCCACTTTTCGAAAGAATTCAAGCAGCTTTTATGGTTATCCTGCCTTTGCGTAAACCTACAGAGTGGTTGGTTGCTTGTTTGTCTAGTTTTGGTTTTGAGACCTTAAGATCAAGAATCTAGGCCATAGTGTTGTTAGGAGCTAGATTATTACATTCATGTTTCCCAATAAATAAATCATGCCCCTGGGCATCTATACCCTTCTGAAGTCCAAAACCATATTGATTGTGAGCTTGGTCATATGAGCTCAATTATAATTTATTAGATATGCTTTTAATAAATGCCCAACTTATGGAGAGATGCCATCAATACAAAGCAGATAATTTAGTTTTATTATCCTGTACTACCTGGAATTTTTATTTTCTATCTTCTGAGCATGCTGACCCATAAATGAAAGTGCACCTGGTTTGGTCCACATGCTTTGGTTCTGAGAAGCCCTTCTTTACCTATTTGTTTTATTCTGTAATACTTATAGTTGTAAATCTTTCTCATTTCTCCATTCTTTCTATACCTAGTTCTCTTATTTATAACACACGATTAGGAAAACCCAAATCTTGGCTGCTTTTTCAGCATTCAACCTATGAATGCTCCATTTTAATACAGCAATATTGTGGATGAATTTTCCAAAGGTATCCCATAGATTTAGCTTATCTAAAGATCTTCTGACCTTGGTTATTGTCCCCAAAGAGATATCAGATTACTACAAAAAAATTATTTTATGAGGTCGCATATGAATGAGGTTTTGAGGCCAATGAGGTACTTAAATGTGAAACTGTGTGGATTCATCCCTTTGTGCCTTAACTTACTGGGCATCACACCCCCTGTCTGTGAAAGTGGGAATTACAATGTTACTCACAGATTTTATTATAAGGTTAAATAATATAACACATGTAAAACTTTAGATATTGTATATACATAGCATTAAATATATGTTATTATGAACAATGGGTAGGATTTGAAGAGGCAGGAAATGAATGTTAATTCTAGGCAAGGGTAAGCACATTAGCATAAAGGTGGGAAAGTCCCCAGCATATGGAGAGACCAATCTGTATGAAGTAGAATTTATAGGGTGAGCAATAATAGCAAGCTAGAGTAGAATTATTAATTTTATCTTGGATTTGAAAAGTGTTGAATGTTACTTTGGCATTCTAAATCTTTCTTTTCTAGAAAATGTCATTTTAACTAGTCGAAAGATGCTAAGAACTTAGTCTAGAGAAGCAAGTCATGGAGGACAAGTCTCATTTTGTAATATGAAAAGACCATCAGGTGGGAGAGATTTTTTTCTGTGTTGTTCAAGACAGCAAACCTAGAACTACCAGTTTAGTTTACAGGTAGGCATATTTATCTTCAGAATAATAAATCATTTACTGCAAATGTATGTCTGTCAAGAGAAAAGGCTGCTACATATAATAATGAAATGCTGCTCACTAGGATCAGACCAGCAAAGACTGGAAGAAAAACAACAGGGGCTATAGAAAGTATTAATATAGAATAGAAATTAGGATTTTATGTGTGTACCTTTGTTCATTTACCAAGAAAGGGGATATATGATTTCATCAGAATTTGAAAAGGATCCATAGGTTAAAAAAGGTTAAGAACCATACAAATATAATATTGGACAGAGATGCCTTAATGAGACTGCTAAAGGTCCCAATGGCCAGTCAGGGTTCATAGAGAAACACATAAATGTTTCAACCTTGGCATAAAAACTGATTTTGTTATAGCATAACCTGATTTTCCTTAATTCCTCACTCTGGTGGTCTTCTCTCTCTATTTTGATACCTATTGCTGTGTTTGCTTCATGCACTTATAGTTTAATTCCCATCCTGATCAACTGAGCTACCTTTGAGCATTTTCTTTTTGTGAGGTTTAACATTTATCTCCTGACTTTTTAACTTCACAATGGCTTTTAGACTGGAATGACTGAAAGCTTCCCTTCTGAACCTTTCTCCCAACCTCCCACACCCAAACACCTCAATACTTTTTTTTAACCTAATCTTTTTATTGCTTTCAGTGACAGGTTTTACTTTGGTTGTCATCCTTTTGAAAAGGGTATTTTTTCTAGGTCCAGCAATTGTTAAGTCATGAACCTTATCTGTAAGTCAAAGTCTGTTTGGGGAAAAATAAAAAGATTCTGAAACACAAAGCAAGGTTGGGGAGCAAACTGTGACTCTTTCATTTGAAAATTATCTTAACTTCGTAGGCAGGGACTTTTATTTTTATTTTATTCAGTTAATTTAAAGGGATAAAAAAAAAAAAAACAAGCTATAAATCCAAATCAGTGTGATACACTGAATCAGGCAGACCCAGTGGTATATTTCTCCAAAGGCTACTGCATTAGGATTCTCCTAGGGTGTTAGCATGTCTATGATACTGTAAGTGACTCCTTAAACAATCCAGTTTCAGAACCAATGGGAATAGCTTCATAATCCATAATAAATTTGCAATCTTCTGTAACTCCTTTAGTGATCTGAAAGCATTCAGATCCTCATGCCCTTATATTCTTCCTGACCTTTAAAATCACAAATCTTTAGCTCATTCTTGTCGATTTAAGACAAGTCAGACACGAGGCTGTCTTCTATGAGTCAGAGTGACAAACACTTTATCAAGGTTTAATTAGATTTTTCTTCTTGCAACCAGTGATTCAATATTCCTTTCATAAAGCAATACTGAAATAATTTGTCCACACAGGCTCAAGGGGGAAAGGAGTGGGTTACCTAAGCCATTCACTGCCATTGTGGAATCAAAGAAAAACAGCTCAAAGATAGGGCTGAGAGGTGATTTTACATGGAGTAGATAGTGTTTCATTTGCAACACAACATTTGCTATATAGATTCATGGCATTATGTTTTTATCTTGCAATAGTGACACTGCTGGCAGCTCAATCTGCTATTCCATTAGAACATCTCATAGGAATTCTAGAAATTATCTGCTGCCCATATAAAAACAGATAAAGCAAAGAAAAAAATATTAAGGCTTATTTTTATCATTAAAACAGTACTGCACCTCCAGAATCAAAGCTTTTAAACCTCTATCATGAGTAGTCTGAAAGAAAGCTCATGTATAGAGGAGCAACTTGAGGGACAAAGCAAAGAAATGTATACGAACAGCATCTTTTTAATGTTGACACACTCTATTCAGTTTAATATTTCCCTTCAAAGTCACAGAATAGCAAAGAGTCTTATTTTGTCCCCCATTCAGAATCTGTAGCTACAGTGCTCTTCCCTGAAAGTGGTAAAGACTGAAGATGGCTAAAGTCAAAGCCTCTAAGTTGCTTGGGGGAAGGGAGCCTCAGAGGGTATAGGAAGACAGAAATACGCTTTTAGAGAAGGTTCATCCAATATGGACTACAGATCCTATGTAGCCAGTGGGGTTTTAGGAAAGAACCTTCTCGAGATAATGTGAGTAAAGAGAAAGTTTATCTTAATTAGCCATTAAGGTCTAGAAAATACTGTTTAATGGAAATTTATGAGATGATGGAAATGTTCTATTATTTGCACTATTCATAGTAGTGGCCATAAGCCAAGTGCAGCAATTGAGCACTTTGAAATATGACTAAAAAACCAAGGAACTAAATTTCAAAATTTATTTAATGTACTTAATTTAAATTTAAATAGTGACATTTGGTTAGTGCCTGTTATTGTACAGAACAGAGCTAAAACATAACTAAACATACTTATAAAACTTTAGTTTGTGAAATTAGAGGAAAAAAGTTCTAGCAGTGTATGTAATTTAAAGAATCTGATGAACCCACTTTCCACTGTATCCTTTACAAGTCAGTTTCATTGAATGTTTTGTGCCTTTAAGCATCACCTGCTTAGGGAATATTTGAAAGACTTTGATGCAGAGAGAGGCTTTTAAAATTTTATTTTAATGAAGTCAAATGATTGATAAAGGGAGATTGTCAATAAAACTGATTGACCTGTTTTCTAAGATCTCCTAATAAGTACACCCCTTCTCAACTCCAGGGTAGTGGTCATAGGAGAATTGGTGATTCTTATAGACCAGTTGCTGAACCATCAGTTCTTTTAGTTGAACTTTTTATTGATATGTCAAAACAATACATTGAACACAAAACAGGAAAAAATACAAAAAGGTAAAAAAGACTGGAATTCTAATTCAAACCAGTAATACGAACTGAAGACATACAAATATATACTACATTTATTTCCACTGTTAAAATACTATGAGCTCTGTGGAATCCCAAAAGGGAAGATTACGTGATTAATAAAGACAGCCAGATTTTAATAAGAACTATGTTTTTGGTTTCTATAATAATTTTAGATGTGTCTGAGTATGGCTCTGTTTCAAAAGAAAATATTTAAGTTCCTTCTTTACTTTCATTTTTTTCATTCCTTCCTCAGTTATTTACTGAAAAACTAATGTTTAATATGTGCCATGTATGTGCTAAATTGAAAGTGACCTATGCCTACCAAAGAGGTTCTGCTCCCCTGATTATTCAAAAGTATTTTATTTCCACTGGTTCTATTAAAAAAAAAAAAAAAAAACACAAACAAACAAAAACTACCCCCCCCCAAACCCTTCTACTTTGAGAAACAATACGTGGTGAAATGATATAAACCTGGATTTGTAAGTACACTAAACTTCTTAAAAATAGTTGTTAAATGTTCTTATACCAACTATTTCAGTAATATCAAAAAGTATACATTTTTAAAACTAAATAGGATGAAGGCAAACTGGATACTCTAAATGAAATGGAAGATTCCTAGAAAGATTCAGCTTAGCGTACCTGAATCATGAAGAAATAGAAAATCTGAATAGATCAATAGCTAGCAAGGAAGTTAAATCAATAATCAAAAACTTACGAAAGAAAAGTCCAGGGAGAAAGGGCTTTATTGGTGAATTCTACCAATCATTTAAAGAAGTCAGGGGCGCCTGGGTGGCACAGCGGTTAAGTGTCTGCCTTCAGCTCAGGGCATGATCCCGGAGTTCTAGGATCGAGCCCCACATCAGGCTCCTCTGCTATGAGCCTGCTTCTTCCTCTCCCACTCCCCCTGCTTGTGTTACCTCTCTCACTGGCCGTCTCTATCTCTGTCAAATAAATAAATAAAAAAATCTAAAAAAAAAAAAAAAAAAAAAGAAGTCAGTCTTTAGTTTGAGGCCAGTAATACCCTGATAAAAAAGTCAGACAAAGACGTTCAAGAAAACTACAAACCAATATCTCTTATAAATAACTGGTGCAAAAATCCTCAATAAAATATCATAACACTGAATTCAAAAGAATATAAATGCATTATAAACCATGAAAAGGGGGACTCTTCCTGGAATGCAAGGATGGTTCAACATAGACAAATCAATAAATGTAATATGCCACATTAATAGAATGAAGAATAAAAACCATATGATCTCAATAGATGTGGAAAAAAGCATTTGACAAAATTCAATATCCATTCATGTTAGAAACTCTCAACAAATGAGGAAGACAAGGAACGTAACTCAATGCAATAAAGGCCTTATATGACAAATCCACAGCTAACACCATACTCAAAGGTGAAAAGCTGAAAGCTTTTCCTCCAAAGTCAGGAAGAAGACAAAATGCCCATTCCCACTACTTGTGTTTAACATAGTATTGGAAGTCCTAGCCAGAGAAATTAGGCAAGAAAAATAAATAAAAGTTATCCAAATCAGAAAAAAAGGAGTTAAGCTGTCTTTTTTAAGGTGACATCTTATATGTAGAAAACCCTAAAGACCACCAAAAACTTTAAGAACTAATAAATGAATTTAGTAAATTGCAGGATACAAAATTAATATACAAAACAAGTCATATGTTTGTACACTAATAATAAACTATTCAAAAAAGGAATTTAAAAAATGCTATATATAATAGCATCAAAAAGAATAAAATACTTAGGAAAAAATTTAACCAAGGAGGTAAAATATCTGTATACTGAAAACTATAAGACATTAATGAAAGAAACTGAAGAAGACACAAATAAATAGAAAGATATTATGTGTTCATAATTTGGAAGAATTCTATTGTTAAAATGCCCATACTACCTAAAGCAAGCTACATATTCAATGCAACTTAGCAAATTTCTGACAACAATTTTCACAGAAATAGAAACAACAATCCCAAAATTCACATGGAACCACAAAAGGTTATGAGTAACCAAAGCAGTCTTGAGAAATAAGAACAAAGCTAGAGGCATCACACTTCCTGAATTCAAGCTATACTACAAAACAACAGTAAATAAAACAGCATGGTATTGGCATAAAAACAGACATAGATCAGTGGAACAGAATAGAAGGCCTAGAAATAAACCTACGCACATATGGTCAACTAATCTTTGAAAAGAGCATCAAGAACATGCAATGGGGAAAGGATAGTCTCCACTAAATGGTGTTGGGAAAACTATATATTCACATGCAAAAAAATGAAAGTGGACCCCTGTCTTATACTATTAAAAAAATAACTTGAAATGGATTAAAGAATTAATGTAAAACCTGAAATCACAAAACTCCTAGAACAAAACAGAAAAAAAATGTCTTGACATTGTTCTTGGCAATGATCTTTTGGATATAACACCAAAAGTATAAGGAACCAAAGCAAAAACAAATCAGTAGAACTATATCAAACTAAAAAGCTTTGCACAGCAAAAGAAACAACAAAATGAAAATGCAACCTACAGAATGGGAGACAATATTTGCAAACCATATATCCGATAAGGGGTGAATACCCAACATATGCAAGAAACACGTACAATTCAATAGCAAAATAACAAATAACCCAATGGAGCGTTGGGAAAAGGTCCTGAATAGATGTTTCTTTAATGAAGATACACAAATGGCCAATAGGTGCATGAAAAGGTGCTTAACATCCCTAATTCTTAGGGAAATGAAAACCAAAACCACAATGAGATGTTACCTCACACCTCTTCCCAATGGCTATTATCAAAAAGAGAAGAGATAACAAGTGTTGGTAAGAGCACAGAGAAAAAGGAACCCTTGTATACTGTTGGTGGGAAAGTAAATTGGTGCCTCCATTAAGAAAAACAGTATGGAGTTTCCTCAGAAAATTAAAAATAGAACTATCAGGTGATCTAGCAATTCCACTTCTTAGTACAAAGAACTGAAATCACTATCTCAAAACAATACCTGCACTCCTATATTTACTACAGTATTATTCAAAGCAAAGATATGGAAACAACCAAAAGGTCCATCAATGGATTAGTAGATAAGGAAAATGTGATGCAACAGAATATTATTCAAGCTTTAAAAAGGTGGAAATTTTGCCATTTGTGACAACATGGATCAACTGGAGGATTATGCTAAATGAAGTAAGCCAGACTTAGAATGCAAATACTACATGATACAACTTATACGTGAAATCTAAAAAAAGTAAAACTCATAGAACCAGAGAACAGAATGTTGGTTGCCAGGGGCTAGAGGGTTTGAGAAATAGAAAGATATTGTTCCAAGTGTAGCAATTTTCAGTTATTAGATAAATACATTCTGGAAAATCTAATGCACGGCGGGGTAATTGTAGTTAATAATACTATATGTATATTGAATACTTATAATTTGCCAAGAGTATATATCTTGTGCTATGGACTTTAATATTAACGTACCAATATTGGTTCATTAATTGTGATGAATAGGCCACACTAATGTAGGATGTGAAAGCAGAGAAAACTGGATATGGGGTATATGGGAATTCTCTATACTGTATTTGTAATTTTTCTATAAATCTAAATCTCTCCAAAATTTAAACATTTATTATTTCTAAAATGTATCAAATTATATAATTTAAGTATGTGCAGTTTATTGTAGGTTATTTATACCATAACAAGCTGATAAAAAAGTATTCAACAAAGAGGTCAAGACAAATAAAGAATTTAAATTAAAGAAAGTAGGGGTGCCTGTCTAGCTCAGTTGGTAGAGCATGCAACTTGATCTTGGGGTTGTAAGTTCAAGCTCCATTTGGGTGTAGAGATGATTTAAAAATAAAATAAAAAAAATTTTTTAGAGTTACTTATTTATGATAAATCATATATATGTAAAACCCTAAACAAAATGTTAGTAAATGAACCATCAGCATAATTTAAAATTGTTTATAATAAGTACATATAATAACTTATAATTATTTATAATAATTTATATTGCTGGTTTATATGGGAGAAGGCAGGTATTACATTTTAAAAATATTTCTTTATTTTAAAGAGCTAGAAAGAGAGCGCACAAGTGGGAGGGGCAGAGGGAGAGAGAATCACAAGCAGACTCCATGCTGAGCACTGAGCCCAACTTGGGGCTGGATACCCTGATCTTGAGATCATGACCTTGAGATCACAACCTGAGCTGAAATGAAGAGTTGGGCACTTAACCGACTGTACCATGCAGGTGCCCCGAGGTGATACATTTTAAAATGGATTAACAGCTTTATTATGAGTGGTAGACATTTTAAAAAAGCATTTTAGACAATACTAAAGATAGAGATTTAATGAAATGGAGAACTAGCTAAAGAAATAATCAGGATACAACAAAGAGCAGTCAGATTAAAAATAAAGAACTCAAGAGACATGGAAGATAAAATAAAAAGGTCTAATATTTATTTCTTCAAAAAGAATATATAGGTAAGAAAGATGCATCATTTAAAGAATTTATTAGCATAATGTGTTTTAGAGCAATCTCTTGTAAGTTTCTTTAGCTCAATAACAAAATTGGTTTTCTATATGTTTACAAGTGAAAGGAAAACCCAGGGATATACTGATCCAATTGTTAGGTTAATGTTGAGAGACAAGTGATGCCTGTGGGACCTAACAAACCCTGAGTGACACAAATATCTCTATGCAAACTAAAGCAACCACGTTCGTTTATTTGCACTTGGGAAAAATATACTAAGAAATCATGTGAATAATTGGATAAGATGAAGGAAGCTAATGTTACTCTATCAGTTTTTCTATTAAATAAAACACATATTTACCAGATAGCTTAAATGCACCTTATAAATTCTCATCTAAGATATAATAATGGCATTTTAATAAATAAAATATTAAATATCATATCTAGCATTTCTACTCCTAAGTTTTATTATGATAATTTCTTTGAAGTATATTAAAGAACATTTACTTCAGTGTTTAATTCATAATTTTCCCATATTGAATTAGACACTTTCAGAGAAAGAAGGAAGCAACATTCTACTTGAGAACAACTTTTATCATGTATTTACCCAGAGAAAATAAAATAAACTTTGTCAGCATCCAAAAGTTATAGTCATAAAAAGGAATGTTTTGTTTGTTTTGTTTTGTTTTGAAAAGCCATTAGCTACATTAGGGTAGGAAACAAATCCAGTGGAACTGCAGTAGGATGAAGAAGATTAACAAAAGGGCTTTTAGTTGTTAAGTGTCAGAAGTGAAGTTATAGTATTTGTTTAATGAACTAGGGATGGTCTTGAGCAACTGAAAAAAGTAAAACCAATCTCATTCTCACCTGAGAATTTTCAGTGTTTCAGTTAGAAACAAGCAGCAGTAAATGAACACAAGATATTCTCAGGGAGAAGACACACACACACACACACACACACACACACACAATCAACGGAAAGATTATCCCTATTTGGTGTTTAACACAACAGCAATCTGTAATAACATCAAATATACAGTACTACTCATTCATTGAGGTTAGCAGCAGACTCTTCAGTAAGTCTAAAATATAATCTCGTTCCTTAGAGTAAAGGTTTCAAAACCTCTGCTCCATGATCATGGAATTTATTTGTAATTCTGTCCATGGTACATTTTTTTGGAAATTCAGGAAACTATTTTTGTATACACATTGTATTTGTTAAACACATATCTGTGTGTACGTAAGAGAGGGGGTGGGTTAGGGTGGGGGAGGGTATCACTAATATAGAAGACTTAGTAATTTACAGATAAAAATACATATTAGAAGTGCATCATACTATTTGTTAATTTCACATTTTACTTTGTCAACAGTAATGTCTACTAGTAGAAACAAGGCAAATTGAAAATGAGCATTTCCAATTATTCTGAATTTTGTTTTCTCTCAGAATTTAATAAGTTTTCAAGAGCAAACAACCGACACTCTCACACTTTCGTTTCCTGTTGAGTTCTCATTTTTGATTCCCCAAAGGTGAGATAGAGGAAGAATTGCACTTCTGTTGACAACACAGATATCAGGAAAAAACATATATTTCCTGCTTAAGAGTCCTTATTCTCTAAGTACTTAGAAATGCTTTCATTTATTTTGAGTTTTCAAGCCCAATAACCTTTTGATTTCATTAAATATAATGCTGATTTACATTTTAGATGAATGAATTTGAAATTACTAACATGTCAGAATAAGCTGTCAGGGTAAACAACTTTGGTTACATACATTAAAACTGCTTTTTAATTAAAGCAACACTTAATTGTGATACTCATTAGAACGTGAAGTGAAACAACAGAAAACCTATGAGCCTTCCCAATTAAACTAAAAGCTTAATAGTTTTGTTATTAAATGTTTTTCATATTTGACATTTCAGGTAAATACACACATTTAATTACATAAATCATTTTTTTATTCACTCAGTAAAAGCAACAAGCAAACAAGAAAAAATCTAAGAGACTAATATGTTCTATGAAGAAAAATGAAAGCCGTGTAACAGAAAAAGAAGTGGGATGACCTTTTATTCAGGTAATGAGATAAAGTCACTCTAAGGAACTGAAATTGAGTCAAAACTCAATAAAGTGAGGGGCAAGCCATGTGGATTCTGAAGAAAGAGCAGGATAGCTCTTGAAACCTGGGAGTTCACTCTGTGTTTGAGGGCAAGGAAACAAGGGTGCCTGATGCACACTAAGAAAAGGAGAAGATGGTAAAAAGTGTGATTGGAGAGGTAGCCAGGGGGCGGAACTAGTTGGATTTTATAGGCATTAGTAAAGAATTTAGATTCTATTTTAAGTGTGATGGCAAGTACTGGATAAATTCTAGAGTATGGCTGCGGACAGACTTGGAGAACCACCAAGCTTAATCCTTCAGCCCTTAGCTAAAGAAAGATAGACTAGGCTGCTAGGTAAAAGTGTAACTTGAGAAATGACAATTTTGTTCATACCTGAAGATTATATACTGTCCCTAGCAAATAAATTTCTATCTTTAACATTGAAATGATGACTCTGGCCCAGGTGAATGAACAAAGGTAAATCCTACAAGATTATATGCTAGACTGCTCCAACATCATGTATATATAGGCCTGATTGGAGATAGTTAAATTTCCAGGTGGTGTATTATGATTCTAACTCATTCACTAAAACTTCAAATTTCAACTTAGCAAAAATTTCTATGGCCCTAAAGCCCAGTTAGATCTCTTGTGCTATGATTCGAATCTCTCTACTGTGAATCCTGACTCTACTGACTTCTCCATGAATCATTTAGGTAAGCAAATCTTGTTTAACTTAGCTAAATTATGTCTATGTCTGGTCTATCCATCAGTATGTACTTACTACTCACACTTGATGCAGTCACCCAGCAAGAAGCCATTAGAAGATAGTAAGCTGGGAAGAAACATAATCTGACTCATGTTTAAAAAGATTATACAACAAATACCAAGAAAAGAGTAAGAGTAGAAGCATGGACACAAGTAAAGGCTTTACTGTAAAATAATGACAAGAAATAATAAAGCCTAGATAAAAGTGTCAGTGGACGGAGTGAGGATGAGAAGTCATCAGATTCAGGATATGTTTTGAAGGTAGAATCAAAGTATTTTCTTTCTCTTTATTTAAAGATTTTATTTATTTGTTTAGTTATTTGAGAGACAGAGAGAAATAGGAGGAGGAGGAGCAGAGGCTTGATCTTACAACCCTGAGCAGAAATCAAGATTTGGACGTTTAAATGACTGAGCTACCCAGGTGCCCTGAACCAAAGTATTTTGGTATGATCAATATGGAGTATAAGTATAAAAGAGTAGTAAAGAATAACTCCAAGGTTTTTGGCTTAAACACCTGGGTGATAGGCTTTACAGATCTTCCTCAACTTACAATGGGATTGTGTCCCAATAAACCCATCATGAGTTAAAAATATTTTAAGTGGAAATACATTTAATACAATTAATACACCTAACCTACCTCAGATTACAACTTAGCTTAGCCAACCTCAAACATCCTCAGAACACTTAACGTTAGCTAACGGTTGGGCAAAATCATCTAATACAGAGCCTACTTTATAATAAAGTGTTGACTATCTCATGTAATTTATTAAATACAGTCCTGAAAATGAAAAACAGAATGGTTGTATGGATACAGAATAGTTGTAGGTGTATCAGTGATCACAAGACTGACTGAGAGCTGTGGCTCACTGCTGCATCATAATATGATTATGAGGGAGTATCATACTAAATATCACTAGCCCAGAAAAAGGTCAAAATTCAAAATTTGGGGGCGCCTGGGTAGCGCAGTCGTTAAGTGTCTGCCTTTGGCTCAGGGCGTGATCCCGGTGTTCCAGGATCGAGTCCCACATCGGGCTCCTCGGCTGGGAGCCTGCTTCTTCCTCTCCCTCTCCCCTGCTATGTTCCCTCTCTCGCTGGCTGTCTCTCTGTCACATAAATAAATAAAATCTTAAAAAAAAATTCAAAATTTGAAGTATAATTTTTACTGTATGAGTATTGTTTTCACACCACCGTAAAATCGAAAAATAGTTAAGTTGAACCATCAAAAGTTGGGGACTATCTGTGCTATTTACTAAAATGCAGTACACCAACGGAGGAGTGGGTTTGATTAATCAAAAGTTTAGTTTAGGACATTTTATGTTTGAGGTTCCTAGTAAGATCTAAGTAGAACTCTTAATAAGTCGGTTGAACATGGAAGTCTATTTCAGGGAAAAAGCTGAAACTGGACTTGTAAATTAGTGTGTCATTATTTTCTATATGGTAAACTAAAGCTGTGATACAGTTGTGACTATCAAAGTATAAGAAAAAATATTCCTCAACTGGAAGTGTGGGTATTCCAACTTTTTAAGATGGGAAAAGGATTATCCAGTAAAAATAATGGAGAAGGAATGGCCAGAGAGGTTAAAAGGAAAAAAAAAAAAAAGTAAAAAAGTAAGACAAAACAAAACAAGACACATACACCAATATGTGTAAATTGACTAAGACAGTGAGAATTGGCCACTGAATATCTCACTGTGGAGGTCATTGGTGACACTGACTAGAGAAGTTTCACTAGGGTCAAACTGGGTGGACTTCAGGAAAGGAAAGATAATGAGAAAATCAGTGCACTATATTAAATTTTTTCTATAACCTGAAACCAAATGCAATTCTGAGTATTGCTGAGAGCAATTGCCTGAGATGGGGGAGGGGAAGAGTGGTTAGTAAAGAGAGGAGATAGGGAAAATATACTCTCTAAGGAAATGTAATATGTGTCTTAAGGGCAACCTTAAGCTTTGTGGTCATATTTTAGAGTGAGATTGTTCAGATTAGTAGTGCACTTTTTTCCCCCAATCCTGTCCAGCCGCGCTGGTGCAAATTGAACAAAAACAGATATTAGGATTTATGGTTTAGCTAGTTCTATCAAAGAAAGCAAGAAAAAGGAAAGGAGATTGAGGATAGATACAGAATTGATTTTGATAACAGCCCAAAGAATCTAATCTTGGTAATAAGGGGAGTAACTACCAAAGTAGGGAGATCAACAGTGAATTATTGGTTTCAGTGGATAGAGATAATGGTGGACTCAAAGAATTTGAGGAGTTGGGGTTCTTGAAGAGTTTCTATTTTAAAGTGAAAATATGAGGCAGATACTGGAAAATTTTTAATTCAGATTTTGGAAGTGGTCCAGATATTGGTAATGATAATGTCTGGAGGGAATGATAATGGAAATGGGTGATTGAGGTAAAGTATAGGACAAAACTACTGGAGGGAGGTAAGTACAAAACTAAAATTAGAAAGTGTTGGGGCACCTGGGTGGCACAGCGGTTGAGCGTCTGCCTTCAGCTCAGGGCGTGATCCCGGCGTTATGGGATCGAGCCCCACATCAGGCTCCTCCGCTATGAGCCTGCTTCTTCCTCTCCCACTCCCCCTGCTTGTGTTCACTCTCTCGCTGGCTGTCTCTATCTCTGTCGAATAAATAAATAAAATCTTTAAAAAAAAAAAAAAAAAGAAAGTGTTGCATACATTGCTTATATATTGATATCACAAAGATAATAATATAAGTATAAAGAAAGGTAAAAAGCAAGGTGATAAAACAGCAATGATATTTCTATAAGTGTTAACAACTATTAGGGAAAATATTCACATATCCTTCTGATACATTTTAAACAGATTTTTTGTTCATTTGTTTGCGGAGGGAGGAAACTTATCCCAACTCCTGGACCACTGCTACTTGGAGTCTGAGCAAAAGACTACTGGAGAGCACTTCTGGGGAAGAAGCGTCCATAGGTAATATCTAGATTTCAGTTAGAACAAGAAAAGGAAAGAACATTGAGACACATGGAGGATACAGGGGATTTTCTCTGCTTAATGGTCACACTGAAACAGTTTACATTGTGAGAGAATGAGTTACTTCACTGGATGTACACAGTACTGTGTCTTTAAGAATTCAAATGATTAAGAAAGAAATGATTGGGCTGAATTACTTAGAACACTGACATAAATGAAGACACACAGGGGATCTGGATTAATTTTGATGGTTTCTTATGGGGATGTGATGCTTAGTTCCAGTTATGGTCTCCTGTGGAGTGATATTTTGGAAAGTTTGTAGTTCTGGGACAGGGAGGATTGTGGGTCAGAGGAAGTGGTGGTTTCACCATATGCATGGGGTATTTTCAGATCACCCAACCTTTGATCCTGATGTGAGTAATGTCAAAGCTGGGACGAGGTTGTTTCAACAGGAGCATAGGTACTCTGCGGGACCTTTGTAATTCCAAATTGGACTCCACCTCTCAAAAAAATGCCTCTGCTCATTTATGTTAGACATCAGGCTTTAAAAGCTCATTAGTTCATGTTCCTCCATTTTGTAAGAGAAAAGGAAAGAGCTTTGACTCATCATTAGGTAGAATTACAGCAAGGGGAGGAAGCCCTCATGATGAATTAGATTTTTGGTGGATTGTCTAAAAAAAAAAAAAAGTTATATTTGTCTTCTCCTGTGAATGGAAGAATATAAATGGAAAGGAAAACACAATGCCCTAGAAGCCAATATTGAAATGGTAAGAAGTAATCAGTATTAATGAAAACTTAAGATGTCATTTCAAAATGCCAGTTGGATTTAGTAACAATAAAAAAATCTTTAGATTATTTAAGAATTCCAGAGAATGATATTCTTGTGTGATATTCCATGAAAAATGCTTTCGGTGCCCAATCTTTTAGGAATACTTTACCTAATGTATGAATATCCTGTATTCAGACAGTTTAAGTTATCGTTAATTATAGTATCTGAGAATGCTTGCCATAAAGGAATGCATTTGCCTTTGTTTAATCACAAGCTTCCTAATGTAGTTGATTGTAAATCTGTATTTGCATGTGTGTGTTCACATGTATGTGCGTGAGTGAATACTTAGGGAAGTTCTGCAGAGATATTGCTCCAATGATTAAATACTGGGAAATATTGATCTAGGAGGTTGTTGTTCCTCTACCTACAATCAAAATTCAAATATATGGTAGGTGATGCACTTATATGAAGTCATCGAAGAAAAATGTAGTTCAAAAAGTAAGTTCAGTAAACCTGAATTTTCTGTTTGAGAGGACACTGCTAACTGACATCTGATCATTTAGTCACCTGACCAAATTATGAAATATTATACATAAATACTTATGTGAACTTAAGTCTTTTAAAATGAAGAACATTAACATTACTTTTGGAGTAAAGATAAGTGTATGTCTCTTGATAATATGTGCAGAATTATGTTAGATTCTAGTTTCCAAGTTTCTAGCCTTTTGCATGCAAGGTTATTGAAATCATCAGCATACACTTTTTGCCTTTTTCTATTGCTGGGTACTGGGAAATAAAGTCATTGGTTTTTGAATGGTCCACTAATCACAACATGTACCTATTAATGTAGATATATTTTTTGCTTTACTTTTGAAAGTTGTTTTTCTTTTGAGACCAAAATAAGATCTCAAATAAAGCAAAGCGAGACATAATTTTATACATCAGTGATACCTATCACTTGGGAATGCAAATCCCTTTGCATTTCCTTCAAACAAAAATAATCAAACTTTTTATTTAGGCCACCCATTGGAAAATTCTCATAATGATATCTTCTATCTAGGGATGTAAATGATAGGATAATATCCACTTATAATAACGACTTTCAACAAGACAACATTCACAAAACTTAATGGCTCAAACAAACATTAATGTATTATTTTAGCAAGCAAATATATGGCATCAGAAGAATAAGTATATACAAATTACCCAATATGACTATCCCATGTACACTGCAGAAGACAGAGCAAGGATTAGGCTTTCAACACTATAAAACATACACAAAAGCACAATATAGTGAAATCAAAGAAAATAGTATAAAAATAAACATTAGAAATGATGATGTGGTTTGTAATTGTGTAGACCTTTCAAGTGGCAAAATTTGAATACACACACAATACACATACATTTACTACTAAAATTTTTAAACAAATGGCAAAAACATTACATTATAAGACTTCTAAATGTGTGTGGTGAATCTGTCAAGGTTAGTCGGTTTATATTCAGTTAGATGGCCCTTGACCTTCCCATATTATAAATGTATCAAACTTACATAATTACATCAATTTGTCACATTTATAAATAAGTGATCTCCATGGTGTATACTACACGGTGGTTACTCAGAGGAATCATAACTTGCATCTAGATTAAGTTAAATGTAATATTATTAACTAGAGACAAGAACTTAGTAATGTTTCAAGTCATTTAATATTTACTCTTTTGTGTTGGCTTTCAAGTTAAGTATGAGAGCAAAACTGCACCACATTTTATACAACAAAATCTATCAGCCGTGCTCCTATTCACTAGCAATTCAACTATAGCTCATTGCACGAACTACTCATAGGCTTGGCATCATGTTATCTATCAGTGTGAAAAAGTAAGATATGAGAAAACAGAGATATTCTTTGCTCCAACTTCTCTTAAGTTTTGTATTTCTCAAGGACACAATCATTGAGAGCTAAATGTATATGGCAATCGATAACTTTTATGTCCCTTTTATCCTTTTGCCTTACTATTCAGAAGTTTATATTTAGTCAATATTAAGCAAAATACAGTAACAGTATTTGTCAGAATTAATGTTGAGAAATGTGTTATTTAAAAAATTTCATATTAAGTTTAGTTTAACAGCTTTCAAAACAAAATATGAATATTGAGAAAATCAACAGGAAAAAAATACTGTTTTTATCTAACATGAGTCAAAATAAGCATTCTTGATTTAATATGAAGAGCTATAAAACAGAACTACCATTGCTTGCTAATAATATCTATATTAATATATAACATATTTATATAATTATACATTGTAAAATTGATCATCATTCTTGACTATCTATATTAGTATCCATGTGTGATATAAAATATTATTTGTTAAAATTGAGGTATTTTTCTCCTAAATTATCTGCCCAAATACTGTCACTCTGAAATGAAGAGATCTCTTTATTAAAGTAGGTCTTATAATGTAATAACAATTTTTTCTCATATGACAATTTTTCCCTCAGGTGCTCAAAATCCACAAATCCTATTGTGTTGTCAACACCTGTAGGTAGGAGAGAATGCTGTCTGAACACAAACTCCACATTAAAGATTTATGTCTAAAAATACAAAGAGACAAACTGATACAAAATACGCAGTTTTGCTGATAAAGCGTCTGCTCCCTGCCATCACTCTTCGATGGTGTGATTGATTTGAGGAACTTGATTACTGCCTCCAGTGCTGAGTAAATGATCAAGCACAATTGCTTTTATTTCCACAGTTCACACTGAAAGTCGAATGGTCACCTGCTGCAGTCAAAAGCACTCATTCTAGTACCCTCTACTTTTTCCTACAATATATCTAGTTTAATTATTTGTAAACATATTTCAAGTGTTTTAGAAGTCCTAATCATTTAGATTTATTTGGAAAGTAAATCAGAAAACTGCTATAGTGGCATTTTCATCTTTTAACCATTTCTTAGACTGGGGAATTCAGCAAATAAATAGAGAATCACGAGGCCAGAAGTGACTTTGAGGAGTCCTTGGTTTCCTCTGCCTATTCCACATTGAACTATTGGAAATAGACAAGACAATTAATAATTCCTTTTAAAATAAATTGGGGTCACAATAGGAAACAAATAATAGAAAAAAACCAAAATTAGATCAGAGAAAGGAGTAAAAGTACAACTCCTGAGCAAAATAGGACACTGTCAAAGGGCTCAACTTTTCATCAACAAAACACAGTCACCAATTTATATTTCAGGTCCAAGTGTAACATACATTTTATATTTCCTTTCCACATATTTAAAGTTAGAACACTCATTTCTATCTATGGAGTCTGAAAAGAAGTTACACATTTACACTCCAATGTTTATGAATCGATGAAAGTGAAAGTGGTTTTCATCATTCATTTGACTGAATTACTTCAACATCTTATAATTTTACAACATAACTGAATAAAAAATGTGCAGTCTGTGGCACGTTAACATCCTTTCATTTTCAAGTGCAGCTCTGCTTTTGTATGAAATCTTGCCTGTTTTGTTTTCGGAATTCTATAAAAATAGACATGCATATATTTCAGAAGGAAGAATGTATCTAACTGTATAGAGATTTTAATCTGCATTCAGTTTAGTTGAAACCTATGCTCAATTATTTTATATGGCCAAACTGAGGACTGCATATTCAGATTAATTTAGTTCTCTATTTTTAAAAGACTGAGATTGAATAGAATGCCTTTTCCTTTGTGTGTCCTGAATGTATTCCACCTTCCAACAATGGAAGAATCTCATTTTGCCCTTTATTTCAACCTAGAGGGTAGTAAGTCACTCCCTTAGGTGTAATAACCAAGGCACTAACTGTGATTCAGTTAGCAAGATGGTGATAATGATAACAATATCTCAGAGTCTTTTCCCCTAGAGACTCTCAAAGACACCAGAGGTACTCACTCTCCCACATTATGAGTTTCATGAACTGTACCTGAAGGTTTAAATGTAGCCCTAAGCTGAAAAGTATTTTTTTAAAGTGGCACCTTGTTATTATTATAGCATACATCTGTTCCCTGTGTGCCTTTGCAGTTGTCTCTGCTTATGACAACAACAACTTTTTACAACTGTCAGCAAGTGCCACCAGAACTGGGAAAGGGCAAGTGAGAATGTCTTGTACTTTCTGTATCTGCAATATTACTACCCATATTCCTTTGCTGTAGGTAGTTATGGAGTAAATATATACTTAATAGAGTCAAATGGTGCCAGGAAAAATTATCAGGGTCGTGACAGGGGGAGAGAAAACTGAATGCTGTCAAGCTGTTTCATTTTATAAGAAAAATCTGGCATGTCATTTTTACTCAAAGCAGTATGTTTCTTTACTGTATAAAAGGTGTTTCTGGAATTTTTTTGCTGGATATATCTGTACACCAGTCAACGGTGAACAGCATCTCTTTAAGATTTCCCCTCTCATTCCTTTGTTTCGAAGTAAAGGGGCACAACAAAAATTGGAAGAAGAAAATATGAGTTTTTGAAAGAGCTCATCTTTGATCAAAAGTGGTTTTTACAATGATCGAATGAATGTGTGATAGAAGACAAAGAGAAAAGCAGAGGTTAAGATGAGGTACTGGAAGTGTGTAGAACATTTCTCATATCAGCAGTCTTTGTTAACTTTAAAAATAACGATCAAAGATATGTTGAGGATATTCAATTTGCAATGGGAGCGTATCAAATTGAGCTATAATTAGATCATTTAAGTCATTAGTCTATTTTGACTGTCATTATAGACCTTTCCTTAAAAGGACAGAAGTGGCAGTGTTTTTAAAATCATAGTTATCCTTTAATGAAGTATCTGAGCTAGATACCTTGCATATGCATGTATCTGGGCAGACATTTGTAAGCAAAATGTAAGCTCATATACTCATGATTACACGCATGAACACAAGGTAGTGATCTACAAGGAGGTAAGAAAATGGACAATGAGAACTGGTGATAACTTTTTTTTTTTTCTGAAATAGTCCTGAATATCACAACTTAAATATCTGTTTCCTATTAAGCAAAGAAAAAAGTGTATGTCCACTTTGTTGACAAGGTCAGTGCCTTTGTTTTCAATAGTAATGGAATTGTGGGTGTAAGAGAGCATTCTATATGACTATCCAGCTCTTCTTCACAGGACGGGGAGCACAATAATGGATCCGTCAATATTTTTATTACTTCAGATCATCTCAGATATTCATGACCAATTTTCCCCCCCATGAACTTTATCTTCCATCCTCTTCACAAAATGCTATGTCAAACTTTTTCAACAAATTGGCTCTAAAATCCTTTCTAGATCTGTAGCACAAATAAAGGATGTATATATATTAGAGGCAGTAAATTTAAAATATATATAAAATTTGTATATTTGTGTGTATATATATATATATTTCATATATACTGTCATACACACACACTTTTTTCAAAAACCTGTGTTGAGATACAAAAAGAAAAATGTTATATTAAATTATCAGAATGTGAAACTTTTCCTAATCACAGTTTCTTAATTTTAAGCTCCAATGCTTGTTATTACTGTGTAGCATGAGATATGGGAAATGCTACTTTGCATAAACTGTTATTCAAAAACCCTCTGTGGTGTAATTTAGTCACACTCGACATACAGAAGAAACTATTGCCTGAGGATGTCAGGTAACTTCACAAAATCACATCATAACTTTAGAACTAGTTGATTATACTGATCAAAGTGTAACCATAGAAACCGTAGTCTTGGTTCAAGAGAGGAAACTTATGAAATTAAAGATTTATGAAAGGCAGGGTACATCTGCTCCAAGTTATGTTTCCATGAATATAGTCTCAAATAAAATAGCACAGTTTTCTCAGGACTGTAAAAACTGACTAAGGTCTGTGGTTTGGGGCTATTTACTGACAGCGTGCCTGTAGGCGCAAACTTGCTTTCATCTGCCGTGATTAACCATACGTAGGCCAATATTTATTTTACTTTTTAATTTTTTTATTTTTAAAGATTTATTTACTTATTTGAGAGAGAGCATGGGGTGGGTAGAGGGAGAGGGAGAGAATCTCAAGCCGACTCCTTGCTGAGCACTGAGCCCTACGAGCTCAAGCTCATGTGCCTGAAATCAGGACCTGAGCCGAAATCAAGAGTCAGATGCTTAACTGACGGAGCCACCCAGGAGCCCTAGGCCAATATTTAAACAGAGATTTTAACCTAACTGACTATAACAGCTCCAAATCAATTATTATGAACTATTACTGAAGTCCTCCTTAGTTCACAGATAATTGGCTTGGAATACTAGAAGTACTTGAGCCGTTTTTATATCTATCAATCTGTTATTACTCAGATCACTTTTCCTCAGGACTGAAGCTCATATGTAATCTTCAATAAGTATTCAATGATTATACCCTATGGAGCATTCATGTATAAAACACTTTCCCAGACATTTTTTAGTAGGGCTGCTGAATTTATGAATAACTTCATACATTCCCATTTGTCAAAATGTGTCCTTACGGATTTCATTCTGTAAAGATTAGTTGGCAAAACTCCAAACTAAATAAATCTCTGTTTTGTGCACTTTTTTTTATAAGGAAAAGGAAAAAAAATATATAGAACTCATTCACACAGGTGACTCAGGTGGTCACGGTTTTTGAGTTTATTTAAATAGTCATTTTCTAAAAATTAGTAGGCCTGTTAAAAAAAGCTTTAACATCTTACTATCCTAGCAATGGTCAGAATCTTTTCCACAGTATTTCCAAGGCATTTTGGCTTAATTTAAGAGTAAATATTAATATAATTCAATTTAACTTATAAGGTAATGAGTGTATTTCAATCCTCTTAAAGAGGGTTTTTTTGGGGGCACCTGGGTGGCTCAGTCGTTAAGCGGCTGCCTATGGCTCAGGGCGTGATCCCAGCATTCTGGGTTCGAGCCCCGCATCAGGCTCCTCCGCTGGGAGCCTGCTTCTTCCTCTCCCACTCCCCCTGCTTGTGTTTCCTCTCTCGCTGGCTGTCTCTCTGTCAAATAAATAAATAAAATCTTAAAAAAAAAAAAAGGTTTTTTTGGGGGGGAGGACGCAGGATTGACCATCTAAAGATTACATTATTTGGAAACACAACACCTTCATATTCTTAAATTGTGTCCTACAGGCTGTAGAGAGGAAGGTGGGCTGACTTCTGGTGGATGGAGCTCAGCTCTTCTGCTTTCTTCCAGTAAAACATTTCTGACAATAATTGTTTCTGAGTTTATGTGTAAGATTTCATTTAAAAATTATTTATACTACTAAGTTTCTTCCAGAAAATTTTGTTTTAAACATAAATCTCTCTATATATGCATTCTATAGTTTCTTTTAATTATGAATAATTGGGAGAAATATTTTGTGTTCACAATTTATAGATGGGAATGACTTCAGTTTTAGCAATGTAACTTTTATGGAAACTATATAAAAATAGGTCATGACAGTCACAATGGGCCATATTTTTTTTTCTAAATTTAATCTTATTGTTAAAACTGTTTTATTTACTACTATTTCATTAGACTATTATCAGGTGGCCCTTTATAATTTTTTATAATTTTTTAATAAGTAAATATTTCTAAAAAGATACCAAATGGAAGACACTCAGCTAAACACTGTAAGATATCTAGAGTATTTCGTATGCCTTACCTTGAAGGACCTTGCAATCTTATATGACCAGCACTATATCCATGTAAACACAAATAAAAATACAAGGATATATTTCACAAGAATCAAATGAGTGCTATAGAGACAGTGTTTACTATGTACTCCCTGCATCACAGCTTGCTGAAGATGCAGATGCTCATTACCACCCCAGACCTATCGAAACAGTAATCTTCAGTGCCTAGTGAAGAATGAAAATGAGGGTGCCCTTGTTTAAAAAGAAGGAACAGATGTCATTAAGTTGCAAAATATAAAGCCTTTTCCTTTGTGCTATACATAGCCTTCTTTTTTGCCTTGTCATGATGTTTGTGGTTTGCTATTTAATGTTGCTCTAAGTAAAGAAAAATGAAAATTTTAAATTATTAGCATAAATTTTATGTTCATTTTTATACTGTATAATTCCAGTTTAAAATGCAAACATTAAGAGCATTTAACATGTACATGGAGTTACTGAATTAACACAATTCATAATTCATAGTCTATACATGCTTATGTATTTCATTCTTACAGAAAAATGAAACGCTTCACAAAACTAACTCAGCTATTTCATTTCCTGATGTACACAGATCCTACCAACACTTCCTACCTCAGGCTTAGTAATGAGTAAGAAAGGACTGAAAGGAAAGAAACTATGGGCTGTCATTTCTTTCCTTTTCCTTTTTATGTCATAGTTTTCAGCATAACTGGTTGGTCAGTAGAAGGAAGTAACTAACATATAGGTGGGGATGCAAACTGGTGCAGCCACTGCGGAAGACAGTATGGAGATTCCTCAAAAACTTAAAAACAGAACTACGCTATGAGTCAGTAATTGTACTACTGGATATTTACTCAAAGAATATAAAAACACTGCCGAAGGGGTACATGTACCCTTATGTTTATTGCACCATTATTTACAATAGCCAAGATATGGAAGCAGCCTAAGTGTCCATTGATAGATGAATGAATAAAGAAGATACGATATGTATATATATAATGGAATATTACTCAGCCATAGGAAGACTGAAATCTTGTCATTTGCAACAACATGGATGGTTCTAGAAAGTATAACACTAAGTGAAATAAGCCAGTCAGAGAAAGACAAATACTATATGATTTCACTCATATGTGAAAATTAAGAAACAAAACAAATGAACGAAGGGGAAAAAAAGGGAGACAAACCAAGAAACAGACACTTAACTATGGAGAACAAACATGGCTACCAGAGGGAAGGTGGGTGGGAGATGGGTAAAGTAAGTGAAAGGGATTAAAATAACATGTATCTTGATGAACACTGAGTAATATAAGTAATTGTTGAATCACTTAATTGTACACCTGAAACTAATATAAAACACTGTATGTTAACTACACTGGAATTAAAAAAAAAAGTTCAAAAATAAAATTATTGAGAATTTCAAGATGGTAAAGCGGAACATTAAACCCTGTACTACCACATAGGTCTCACCCCCAAGATATCAGCCCTGAAAAGGTAAGGGATTTTGCTTTTTAAACAAGTATCCAGGGGATTATTATGTAGTTTAAATTTTTGGAACCATAATGGCTAGTATATTTCAGAGTTGGAATAGTTCTCTTCTACCTGGCTAAGAAAAGGCTCATAGGCTGATACAGACTTGAGCTAGTTTATTTGAGCATATTACTTCTGATCTTACCAACATTTGCATGTGTCCTTGCCCCAATATCCAGGTGTTAACATTCAAGTGTTTGACCTCTAATTTAAAAAAGTGGCAGTGATGGGAAGAGAAGAAAGTTTCCAAATCGAAGTATTAATATCACCCGTATGACTTTCTGCCTCTTTACACATATTTCAAAGATTGAACATGAAATTCCATAGAAATGAATGTGGCCTAGGATATTCAGTAAACTGCCCTTGCATTGTACCATCTAGAGGAACTTCTGAAATAATGTACATTTTGAAGCATTCAGAATACTTAATTATTTTATAGTAAGGTAATTTGAAAATCAAACACACAAGACCAAATCTTTTTCAATATGAAATTAAAAAAAAATTTGATGGTAAGCAATAATTTGTGGTTTTAGAAGATACAATTCTCCAGGATTCTTCATATAAGCAAAGGCCAGCAATGAAAATGCTTTTTCCACTATGAATATGTCAATTAAAATAAAGAAATAATTTGATTATATATGAATATACTATTTTCATCTGCTTTTATTTTAAGAACCTAGCCTCATATAGCTATAAAAACCATAAAACTTTAGAAATGAAGAGAGAATAAATAAAAGTGGGGCTTCAGATGTATATCATTAAGTAATGATAAAAAATATCTCCTTTTGACTGTAAATATTGCATACTGTCAATTTCATTCATTATTATAAACGGAAATTGGCCTTAATGCTGAAAATATTCTTTTGAAAATTTAACCTAAAATGTATAGAAAAAGGTAACGTATATGTTTGAAGTAGATACATGGATGCAGATTCTTACTCAATCTGTAGAAGAAGATATAAAATCATAGCTAAGAAATTGAAGAGACTACTTCATAAAGAAGTAGATTCACCTTAATGGAGAGTATTTAAGCTAAGACTAAATGAATGTTCCTTCCATCTTCATTTGGAGGAAGTTTGGACCAGATATCTGTAAAGGCCTTTTTATCCCTTGAAACATATTGAGGGGAACAGTCTATTGGCCAGGCTTTCTCTTTGGTTCTCTGAATCTTTTCTATTCTATCTCAGAATTAAAAAAAAAAAAAAGTGTAACCTTCCTTTTTTTGTAATAGACATGTTTGTGTCATTTCACCCAAGTAAAGCACATTCTTCCTTTACCTCTGACCTCTCTTCAATTGAAATGTGCTATTACTTCAGTGGGAAGAATTTGAGTTACTTTTACATAGAAGTCCTCACTGAAGTATAATTTACCAAAAAGCATTACTTGTATGACTCATGCTGAGTCATTTAGCTTTCACGTTAGCCTACCTTCAAGAACCATGTAACTGAAAATCTTGATTTTTTTCTTAACAGTCCTTAGGGCAATTTTTCATTATAAACTTATTTGATAAACTCTATTGGTTATGAATTCAATTATAGTAGATATCCTTCACTGAGGGTCCGTCCATATTCACTATTCTTACAGTATCTACTAACACTGTAATTTATTTTCACCAAAGACATCTTGTTCTTTTGAATAAAAGCTACTACTATTTTGGATAAAAGCCAGTATCATTTTTTTGCTTGATATGAAAACTAGATTGGCAATATGACATGTTTAGAAAAACAAACAATTTTGACATATTTAGGTTTCCTGTAATTTAAAACTCTGTTTAGTCAGTGTTCACTGTTAAAGACTTATCTCTTCAACTCAGCTATCACATCAGAAGATTCCCTAGTATCTGAGCAAGGTTTGATAAGGTAGGTAGGTATTAAGGAAACAAGGGAAACCATAGGACTAATGCAAGCGTAGTGTGGAGTTCCTTTGCTGTAGACGGAGATCCTACTTCTCATTCATTTCTGTATCTTTATCCATGCTCATGGACAAATAACCTACTCACTACAGGCTTCAATTTCTTAACTCTAAAAAGGAAAGGGGTTGGACTATTTGACCTTCAAGGTGCCCTTTAGCCCTAAAATCCCATGGTTCTATAGCTTTCAATTGATGGACTATACAGAGAGAGAGGAATACTTTAGGAATAATCCTCACAGTCTACAAGCCAATGATGACACAGATGCTGATGTTTTTAAGGAGGTGATAGAAGATATTTGATCCCAATGGTTTGGACTCCCCCCAACCGTGATAAAGGAGAAGACCTGAGAAGCCTTACAACATTAGTGTTCTTTGTCTCTTTGTGGATGACCCTTTCACATTAATATCAACATCAGAAACTCTGAAATTCAAGAAAAGAAAGACAGAGTCACACATTCTTTCAATAATCCTTTGTCAGTGAACATTTGAGAGCCACAGGAAGCCAAATCAGACATCACTTAAAATAGTTTTTGGGTCAAGATTACAAAAAAAGGAAGACAGGAAAGAACAGTGGAATCAGCAGGAATGTGTNCCCTAAAGTCCCTTAAACTAAGTTGGAACACAACCCAGAGCAAGTTAGCTAAAGCTCTTCTCAGTGGGATTTTACCCATGGAAAGGCATTAACCACAAAATGTTCACTGAAAGTGTTTCCCCTCAACACCGAAAATCAATGGGAAAAAGGTTATTTGTTAACGAAACTTTCAACAAAGCATGCATGCTAAATCTTACTGCTTACAAAATTCATAATCCAACCTGAAAATGAGCATCTCAAATTGTAGAATATAAATCTGAGTATGATCTTGTCTCTCAATCTCAGATCAAGATCACACACATGGCAATCATATAGCTACTCTATAACTGTTGGCTATGATTCACAAGTTTCATCAATGTGTGAAGGAAAAAAAAAGAGTAGTAATAAATATTATTTCTTCTTGGTTAGGTATTAGTATTTTCTAGTTGTACACAGAATTAATTTTAAAAGTCAGAAGGTGACTGTGGGTATCAAAAATTAACTACAGAGCTACTTATATGCAGAAAGCATTTCAGTACATACAATGAAGAGAAAAATGAAATTTCAGCACGACATGAATTTTTGACACATCTCAGGTAATGTTTAAGTATAATTCACATAATCAGTGGATCACAGTATTTATTGTTTTCCTTTAGAGGTTTTCCTATTCACTTCCCTTCTGTCCAATTCAAATATTCAGGATGTTTATTTCTAAAATATTTATCCAAACTAAGAGAAATACTAAAAAAAAAAAAAAGTGTGTCTAATATTTTCTCTACCAATGCTCCGAAAGTTATAAGGCCCTACTATTTAAGAAATATTAAAGCAGGGGTGCCTGGGTGGTTCAGTCAGTTAAGTGTCTGCCTTCAGCTCAGGTCATGATCTCAGGGTCCTGGGATCAAGCCCCTTGTTTGACTCCCTGATCAGCAGGGAGTCTGCTTCTCCCTCTCCCGCTGCTCCTTCCCCATGCTTGTGCACGTATGCTCTCTCTCAAATAAATAAAATCTTTAAAAAATGAGATTCATTTTACTTTATTATTTAAATTTTGTGTTTTTAACTGGCTATCTGTTAAATGAAAGTTTAATTGTAGGACTTTGGACTAGTAGTTGAACTAATTTCTACTGCTACTAAATGTTATATAGAATTAAAGAGATACTTGTAGTCTCAAACCATAAATAAAGTTAGTTTAGCAAGCATTTATAATGTATAAAAAATTATCAAAAGAAGAAAAAATTATATATCAATTTATAGTCAGTATTAAGTCTGGATGAATTTTACTTTGGTTTTCTCTTATATTGAACATAATATAAAAATAAAGATTATTGAATGTGTTGTGTGTCATACTTCAAAAGCCATAAGAGATGGCTTCTACATTTAATATATCACAAAATAGTGCTATCCAAGTGATTGACCATGCAAGCAATATATTTTCACGCTGACAGCTTTATGTGGCTAGAATCTATACTTATTTTTTTTTTATCCTTTCACACATACAAAAATTCATTCCAGGTTCAGCGCTTTGATCTATCTTATCACCCTCCCAGAGTTTAGTTCAGTATAAATTTCCTCTGAGGTTACTTCATCATTGTTTTCTGTTTATTTTATCTAGCATATAGCCTCTATTTTACTGATTGACTCTCTTGGTTTTATTAGATCTCATAGCTTTCAAAGTAATTTGCTTTTTAAGTAGTATATTCACTAATATACATTACTGGGCTTTTATTTAGGCTTGTATAGGATTACTTTTTTATAGTTCCATATCATGAAAAAAAGACAAGTATACTTCAGCAATGGAAGAAACTTGTAGTATTAACAATACAGAGATTCAACTGCTGAGGTATTTGTTGATTCATTTATTTGAGTGTGAGAGCCACAGCTATGGACTATGTTCAAACAAGTTCAAACAAGCATGTCAAAACTGGTAATAGATTGAAAATTAATAAAAGGCGTCATCCATGTAAGTAATAAGTCTGAACAATTTGTGTTTCCAAAGGTAATTTAAGTGGCAAAATTTAAAAACTTATTAGTTGGGGTAATTTTAAAACCGCAATCTGGTGTATATTATCTATATATAGTGAAAAAAATAACAAAATCATAGTCTTACCAGCTAAGACTTTTTGAACAAACATCCTAAATCAAACTAAATGGTCATTACATTTTTATCAGCACAATAAGCTTGATATTTTTTATCAGTAAAGTGCATTCTGAGCACTGCTTTACTTTGCATACATTTTGTCATGTGTTTATATTTTAATTAATTTTGAATTATGCACATAAGTACAGAGCCCCAAAATATATGGAAAAAACCGAATAACTAAAGGGAGAAATGAAAAATTGAACAATTATTGTTAGAGACTTCAATATGTCCACTTTGAAGGATGGAAAGAAAAAGTAATCAGAAGTCCACCAAGAAACAGAAGACTTGAAAACATTATAAATACACTGGAAGAAGGAAATGTGTATAGAACACTTCAGCCAACAAAAGCAGAATGCATTTCTTCTCAGGTGCACACTGGATATTCTACAGGGGAGATCATATGCTACAACAAATTTAACAAATTTAACAAAACTTCAATAAATTTAAAAAATTTGAAATCATACAAAGTATGTTTCCAAATGCAATGGAATTAAATTATAATTCAATAGCAAAAGGAAATTCAGGACATTTACAAATAAGTGGAAATTAACCAACATGAACTCTGAATTAATGGGTGAACAAAAATGTTACATGCGGAATTAAAAAATACTTGGAGGTGAATGAATTAGCAAATATTTTGAGATTAATTAAAATAAAAACAATACATATAAAAACTTCAGTACAGCTAAAGAAATTAGATATTAGGAAAATAGAAAAAGAAAAGAAAACTCGAAGGAAGCATAAGAAGGCAGTTAAACATAGTGGAAATAAATGAAATAGAAAATATAAAAACAATAAAGATTAAGGAAACAAACAAAAAGATGCATTGAAAATGTCAACAAAGTTGGCATACTTTTAGCTAGACTGGGCCAAGAAAAAAAGAAAGAAGACATGAATTACCAAAATCACACAAATAATGAGGGAAATTACTATAAAACTTAAAAGGGGAAAAAAATGATTATAAGGAAATACTATGAGCACCTGTGAGCTAACAAAATAGATAAACTAAGTGAGCTGAACAAATTCCTAGAAAGGTAAAAACTACCAAAAGTGACTCAAGAGGAAGTATAATATTTGAATAGAACTAAAACAAGTAAAATGTTTGAATTCCTACTAACTCTCTCAAAAGAAAAGCCCAGGCCTAAATGACATTGCTGGTGAATCATACTAAACATTTAAAAAAGAAAAAATGCTAATTCTTCACCAAATCTTCGAAACAACTGAAGACGAAGGAACACTTCCCAATTCATTGTATGAAGCCAAAACTAATACCCAAATAGACAATACAAGAAAACTACAAACCAATATGCCCTGCAAACACAGATGCAAAAATCCTCAACAAAATCCTAGCAAACCAATTCCAGCAACATATAAAAATAGGGTTAAACAGCATAACCAAGTGGGATTTACCTGAGGCATGAAAGTTTGGTTAAATTTGAGAGAATAAATCAATGTAACAGACCATATTAATAAAATAAGAAACTGCATGATCATCTCTATTGATGCAGAAAAATCACTTGGCAGCATCCAACGTCCTTTAATTATAAAAACACTCAAACTAGGAATTAAAGAGAACTTCCACAAGCTGAATAAGGGTACGCGTGAAAATCCGCAATTAAAATTATAGTTCATAGTGAAACTGAAAACCTTTCCTTTAAAATCAGGAATAAGACGAAGCCATCTAATCACGTTTTTGTTTTTGTTTTTTTTTTTTTTTGGTTTGTTTTTTGTTTGTTTTTTGAAAAGATTTTATTTATTTATTTGTCAGAGAGAGAATGCGGGAGAGAGAGAGAGAATGAGAGTACAAGCGGGGGAGTGGCAGGCAGAAGGAGAAGCAGGCTCCCTGCTGAGCAAGGAGCCAATCCCAGAATCCTTGGATCATGACCTGAGCTGAAGGCAGAAGCTCCTGTCTAATAATGTTTAATGGAAGTTCTAGTTAGGGCAAAGAAATAAAGGCTATGAAAACTAGAAAGTAAGGCATGAAACTATCGTTATTTGCAAGGACATAACCTTATACATAGAAAATCCTAAGGAATTCACTAAAAACATTAGAACTAATAAACAGTTCATCTAGGTTGTAGGATACAGGATCAAACTGAAAACTCAATTGTATTTTGACATAGTAACAATGAAAAGTACAAAAATAAAGTTGAATAAATAATCTTATTTCCAATGGCATTAACAATAAAATTTTTAGGAATAAACTTTAAAAAAATATAAAATGTGTACACTAATTAGTATAAAATATTGCTGAAAGGAATTAAGATCTAACCAGATGGAAAGGTTTCCTTCGTTCATGGATTCCAAGACTCAATGTTGTTAAGATGGCAATACCACCCCTAATGATCTACAGATTCAAAACCATCCTTATGAATATGTCCACTGCTTTTTCTGTAGGAAATATCAAATTGATTCTAAAATTCATATGTGAGGGTGTATGGGTGGTTGGTTGAGTGTCTGACTCTTGGTTGCAGCTCAGGTCGTGATCTCATGGGTTGTGAGATCGAGTCCCACATCCAGCTCCATGCTCAGCAAAGAGTCTGCTTGAAGATTCTCTCCCACTGCCCCAACTTTCACTCTCGTTTGTGCACTCTCTCTCTCTAAAATAAATAAATAAATCTTTAAAGTTCATATGCAAATGGAAGATATGCATAATAGCTAATACAATCCTGAAAAAGAAGAATCAAGTTGGAGAACTATGATAATTCAGACTGTGTGGTACTGGTATATGAAGAGACAAATAGATCAAGGGAATAGAATCAAGGATCCAGAAACAAATCTTTACATTTATGGCCAATTTATTTTCAACAAGGGTGCCAAACTGATTCAACTGGAGAAGAACTGTCTTTTCAATAAATAGTTCTAGGATAACTAAATATCCAATTGCAAAGAAAGACAGACAGAAAGAAAGACAGGAAGAAAGAGAAAAGGAAGGAAGGAAGGAAGGAAGGAAGGAAGGAAGGAAGGAAGGAAGGAAGGAAAGGGAGGGAGGGAAGGGAAGGGAGGAAGGGAGGAAGGGAGGAAGGAAGGGGAGGGAGGGAGGGAGGGAGGGAGGGAGGAAGGAAGGAAGGAAGGAAGGGAGGAAGAGAAGAGAGAAGTTGGATCCTTATCTCACAACATACATAAAAATTAACTCAAAATGTATCTTAAGAGTTAAATGTAAAAGTTAAAACTCTAAAACTTTTCAGAAGTAAACATGTGAGTAAATCCTGGTGACTTTAGGTTAGGCAGTATTTTCTTAGATACAACACCAAAATTGTAAAAAATAAAGGAAAAATAGGTAAATTGGACTAACTCCAATTTAAAAATGTGCTCAAAACCATAACATCAAGAAAGTTAAAAGATTACCTACAGCATGCTAGTAAATATTTCAAATCATACATCTAATGGGTATTGTCTACAGAATACATAAAGAACACTTATAACTCAAAACACAAATAACCCAATCAGTAATTGATCAAAGAATCTGAATACACATCATCCCAAGCAGATATACAAATGGCTAATAAGTACAAGAAAAGATGCTTAAAATCATTAGTCATTAAGGAAATGTAAATTGAAACCACAATGAGCTAGCACTTCAGTTTCACGAGGATACTTAGAAAAAAAAAGAGAAAAAGTAACAAGAGGATGCAGAGAAATTAGAATCCTCATCCATTTCTGTTACAGTGTAAAATGGTGAAGCCACTATGGAAAAAAAATTTGGCAGTTCTTCAAAATGTTAAACATAGAGTTACCATATGACTCAGGAAATTCACTCCTAGGTATAGCCAATAGAAATGAAAATATATGTCCATATGTGAGCTCATACATGGTGGCCATAGCATCATTATTCTTTAATAACCAAAAAGTGAAACAACACAAATGTCCACTAATTGCTGAATGGATAAAGCAAACGTAATGTATCCACCAACTGCTGAATGGATAAAGTAAACACAATGTATGAAAATATATGTCCTATGTGAACTCATACACGAGTGGACATAGCATCATTATTCTTTAATAACCAAAAAATGAAACATGCAAATGTCCACCAATTGCTGAATGGATAAAGTAAACGTAATGTATCCATACAATAGAATATCATTCAGCAGTTAAGAATTAAGTACTCGTACACCTTAAAATAGAGATGAATCCTGAAAAGATTAGGTTTAAGAATCCACTCACAAAAGCAATACAATCTATTATCACATTTTCGTGAAACATTCAGAATAAGCAAATTTTTAGATATAGAAAATAGGTTAGTGGTTGCCTAGACTTGGGTGTGGGGTGGTCGGTAGCAATAAGGAGTGACTGCTAATGTGTACCGGAATTATTTGGGGGTGGTGAAAATGTTCTATAATTAAACTGCAGTAATGGTTGCACAACTCTGTGAATATACGAAAAAGCATTGAATTAACACATTAAATGTGTGAATTTTAAGGTATATGATTACATCTCAATTAAAGTGTTCAAAATATATAAATACAACAAATATTTCAGTATCATTTCTTGGTAAACTGATTCTGGAATAGAATCATGTGCTAATTAAAGGTGGTGTAATTGTAGTTAATATACAAAAAAATATTGCAGAAATAGTATAGGCTTTAGACATTCTAATTGTCTAGGAGTATCCCCTTAATTCAGTTTCTGAAAAGTGTATTTTATTTGTTTGATACCAGGCTTCCACAAATTCCCTGAACTATAATGTGCACATTACATTCTACTTCAAATACCTCATGTAAGTCCTTCTATTTACTTTTACTCAGATAGCAACCTCCCCAATCCTCCAGAAATAAGATAAGATTTCATATTTTAAAGCAAGCTAAAATTTTAAGATTACAAACACAGTTTATCTCACTTCCACTGTATTTTTAACAATGTGAATACCATACTTCTGAAAGCAACAGGGGCTCAAAAAAATCACAATGTGGACTATAAATCTCTAGAACATATCATGTGGCTATTTCTTTTATTAATATCTTTTGACAGGGAAACTGCATCTCTTCTCAGTTGTTTAAACTATAGAGGCAGGCACTGTTCTAACTCTTTAAAGATTATCTTTACCTACTTTTTTTTTTTTCCCCTCAATGTTTCCTTTCATCGTTTTTTTTCCACAAAACTTTAAAGTTTCTGCTGACTCCTCTGCCACTCAGTGTTTATTTTGGGACTTTAATATCCCTTGCTCCATCTAAAAATGTTTCAGTCTCTTCCACTTTTTCTAGGATTTATGGTCTTAAGAGTTATAATTGTAAATCTACAGAGCAGAGAAATGCTGATTTTCATTTGACGTGTGTGTGTGTGTGTGTGTGTGTGTGTGTATATATATATATATATAGTTATATAAATTATAAACATACACAATACATATTCTAAGTTCAGCAAGCTATGACTATTACCAAATCTTTCTTTCTAGAATCCATAGCCAGTAACAGGCATCACATAGCTAAAGCTCCTGGGCGTTGTGATATATAATTCCCAAAGATGACCAATGTCATCTCTTCCATTCTTGTATGCGAAGCCACTCCTCCTATCAAGGGATCTCATCTATGTCACCTCTAATATTCTGGGTTGGCTTTGGGAATTACTGCTATCAATAGAGCGTAGTGAAATTGACACTGAATTAGTTCCCTCTTGTTGGGAAACATCATCAAAAAGATGTGACCACCAATGAGCCTGTGAGCTGGACCTGGGCACTCAGAGACTCCTCACTCCTTCCCCTGTCCTTGGAATGTGAATTCCACTTACTTTCTGGCTCCCAGTGGCTGCTTCAAGGACATAGCCTTCAGACAGTAATATGGTGTTGAAAACAAGTGCATAGCATCCATGACTGAGCCCAGTTAGGGCCTCTTCTAAGATTTGGCTGGTGGTTGTGGGGATTCATTTGTCAGTAATTACTGCCACGCAAGACAAGCCTGTATGTGAGCTTCCTTTGCTTATTAAAACTGCCACCTTTCAATGAGGAGTAGCCTGCCTCTTTCTTTGGTCTCTCCCTGCCCTCTGAGTACTGGAGTCAGTTTCAGATTATACCAGGAAAGCTCCTAGGAGGGTTGCAAACCAACATATGTCTTGCCCTAAAAAGGCCTGGCAGCTTCAGCTTTCAATCTCTTGGAACCCTGAGGTATCATGTAAAATTTTCTGGCTAATCTGCTAGAGAAACCAATCAGAGAAAAAAATAGAGTTGCCTGGCCAGCCCATAGCTATTCCAGGCATAATCACGGAGTCATGTGATCTAAGGCATGTTGGATATTTTAGCTCTAGTCAAATTCCCAGACAAATGAACTGCATGAGTGACCCCAGCCAATCACACTGAACAAAAATGAACCCTATTTCAGAATCATGGGCAAATAAATGGTGGTTATTATTTTTGCCACCAAATTTTGTGGTGATTTATATAAGCAATAGATTAGGTAAAAGGCATAATGAAAAAAAATAACTCACAAAAGAAGAAAATGTAGAACGTTTACCATGGAAAAGAGTTATTATAATTAAAATTTTACAAACTTAGAGAACCTTCATGTTGACTGTCTTAAAAGATTATATGCATACTAAAAAAAAAATACTCTGTAGAAAATCAGTGAAGCTGAAGTGTAACGGAAAAAAGGTATGTTGACATTTCACAAAAACCAGTATATAGATATGGTGGGTTACTATTTGTTGATTATAATAACGTTTTAAGCTAGCAAGAATAACAATGAGAAATTTTTAGGTTTTAAATTTGATGATTGCTATGATATATAGGAATGTTAGAGTGGTGAGACCCTCTCCTTAATTATCTCCCTAGAAATAATAAGATGGTACTTAATTATTTTCACAACTAGGCACTTTTGTTCAGCTTTATAATTTCGAACAATAAAAACTAACAATTTTTGATGGCAGTATTAGTTAACTATTTCTGATTAAATAATTGTTCTAACACTTAGTGCATAAATCAACAAGCACTTATTATTTTACATTTTCTATAGGTCATGAATCACAGCATGGCTATCTGGGTAACCCTGCTTCAGTGTCTCTCATAATGTTGTGATCAAGGTATTAGCTAGGGCTGATACTCATATGAAGGCTCAGCAGGGCAAGGATATGTTCCCAAACCCATTCACATAGTTTTTGGCAGGATTCAATCCCTGTTGGCTCTTAGACTAAGGGTCTCAATGCATGGCTGTTTTTCTGGCCTTTACAGGTCAGTTCACCTTCCTTCAGAGCTAGACAAAAGAAAGCAAGAGTGGGAATACAAAATGGAAGCCGCAGACTCCTTGAAAATTAAACTAGGAAGTAACAATCCATCACTTCCGCCATTTTTTGTTGCTGTTGTTAAAGCAAGTCAGTAATCCTAGACCCTACTTAAGGGGAGGAAATTGCAAAAGAGCATGAATACTAGGCATGATGATCACTGAGGCCAGCCTAGTGGCTGCCTAACACAATCATTCACAAAGAATGAATAATGTCTCCTCATCATATGTCACTAAAACACATACAATGTTTGGTTCAATTTAGAAAAAAATAAAATAAAACAAATTATTACACAAAATTTAGTTTATTTTAAAAAATATATTCATTTATTTATTTTAGAGAGAGGAGAATGTATGGGGGGAGGGGGAGAGGAAGAGTGAGAATCTCAAGCAGACTCCCCACTGAGTGTGGAGTTCAATGAGGGGCTGGATCTCACAATCTGAGATCATGACCTGAGATCATGACCTGAGCTGAAATCTAGAGCCTGATGCTTAACTGACTGAGCACCCAGGTGAACCTAAAATTTAGTTTATTTTAATAAGAATAGGAGGTTATCCTTTAGCAACACTAGGTTTTGTTTATCTTTTTAACTGATCTAAGAATTCTTACTTTTACATAAATAATTATATACATATTTATATTTAAATATATTTAAATATTTATATAATAACAATTAGTTTTGAAATTGTATGTTATATATGATTTTTAAAATTACAAATGCAATTAAACAAGAAGAAAATAATACTGTTTTAGAAATGAGTCACCCCTTGATATTTATTACTTTTGATGAAACAGATACAGATGGTGGGCAAAAAATAAACCTCATGTTGTATTTTAGCACTTTTGGTTACAAAGAACAGAAGCACACTGAAGTAATTTCAAGTAATGGGTTAACTGATTTCAAAAACAGGCATACAAATGTTCGTATTATCTATGTATATTTAGGAAAGAGGAAAGTAGAAATCTAGTACAAAACTTTAAGAAAGAACCACACTAGATCTCATGAGGGGAGGACTCTCCTTTTAAACCTGGAAGGATTCATTATACAAAGTTTCATATCAAGAATTTTGAAGCCTCCCAGCTAATGCTCTGCCCATTAATGTCAAGCTTTGACATGAATCTCCTCCATTCTCCAGTCCCTTATTCTCATTTTCTTTCCTGTATAAATATTCCCTACTTCTTATTTAACTTCCCTCATGGTTTGTGCACCTTCATAAATTCAACCTTTTTTCATGTATGTAATTCTATCTCATGTCATCCTTCGATGCTGTTTCCATGGCCAACTGACTTCTTTTCTTACTTCAAATTGCCAAATAGGGGTAATCCTATCAGTTCTGTTCATGTTTTCAAACTAGGGCAAGCTACAGATTTACCAACCTTGGTTATGGCGCAAAATGAAGATACAAGCATTGTGACTGAGGGCAGAAAGTAAGGTGTTATGAAACATTGGCTCTTGTGCACCTCTTTCCAGGAAGAGGAAAACTACAAGCAATTAGCAAAATAAGTGTAGTCCATTATTAATTCTTAAACTCTCCTGCTAATTCAACTTGGAACCTGAAAATTAAAAGGCAGGAGTTGAGACCTGATATATTCCTCATTTATATATTTCTAGAAGATCTATTAAATTCAATTATATATGAGGAGGAGACAAACCTATTAATAGTATGAATATTAATTATCAGTTGTCTTTTAATAGATATTAACAGGAATGGCATTTAAGACAGGCACTAGAGGGTCAACGAAGAAGAAGAAAGGCCTTAAAACAGATTTATGAAATGGATAAATGATGAATGATGTTAATCCGAGAGCATGAAGCAAGAAGTATGTATAGAAAGAGTAAGCAAAATACTATACTGGAGAACAGTATTAAAGAATCAAAACCACTATGAGGTACACAGATAATACAATATGAACAGCCAGGCAAGGCATACCAAGATTGATAAACTCAATAAATGTCACGGAGAAGGCAAAAGGGAATATCCACATTGGTAGAGTAAATGTAGTAGTATAAAAGGAAGAAATGGGCATCAACAGTTGGAAACGATCTCTTAGGTACAAGACAGGGAGTTGGGTTGTATGATAAGAATCTACACACTGGGAGACTGGGATGCAAAGTAGGAACCCAACCAAGGTTAGGAATAGCAGTAAGACTGAGCAGATGCTGATATTGTTATTAAGCTGATTAGCTATAACCCAAAGCTCATTTCATTTCTACATACATAAAACCAGGGTTGTCTGGGCTGGAACTGATCCACTAGGGTCTTAACACCAATGTCATTTCTAAATTAGACGGATAGAGAAAAACCTTTGGGGTTGTTCTGAAAATACTTGGTAGCCTCAGTCTCTTCCTCCCAGACCAATTTAGTGCCCATAGTACTATTTTTAGCACTGGGAGAAGGGGACAGGCTCATATCAGATAGAACAATTACACTGGACATGTGTGGAAAGCACAGGAGACTTTCTGCACTGTGCACATCTGAATTACAGAGAAAGCTGCTTAAAATCACAGCAAGTCTATTTGCATATTGCTTTCCAGTTGTCAGATGGTATCTCAGTTTTTAAACGTGAAAATCACAGCAGATATTTTTTTCATCAGGATGTTAGACTGACTTATTGAAATATAGCACATCAATAAGCATCTCTGAGTTTCCATTATCATGTTTGTATAGTGAACCCTTTGTATAGAGTTGAAGAAGAGACAGCACAAGTTCCATCTAAGGAAAGTCTCCAAAAGTGACCCCTTTTTAAAAGAATTTTTAAAAGCATAATACTTGACATAAATATTGAGTTAAGAAAGAGATGAATAATATTTTCAAGGAAGTAGTGTGAACCAACAGGAAAGTATAGAATATAATCAAAAAGCATTTTTTAAGAGTCTTCTCTCCTACCAAGTGACAACTTAGGCTCTATTTACTGCCCCCCTCCACATCAACTCTTACCACACATTGGCTCCTGTATATGTTAGGACATGGCATTGTCTTTGGCCAACCAACTGTTAAGGGTATATTCACATGGTTGATCAATGACATGAGAGATATAAATTACTATGTGAGTATTAAAGAAGGAGATACTAACTCTGAATAAGAGGACAGAGGAAGAATATATAAAGAAGACAACAACTGAATAAGACTTGGGAAAATTAACAGAGTTGTTCTAAGCAATCTTATGGGGAGGTGGACTTTCAGTCAGTGAGAACAATATGAGAAAAGGTACAGAGCTAGTGAAGTACAGGGCCTATAACCAAGTGAAGATCAAGCCAGATATAACGGGATATAACTGGGACTAAAGGTATAGGTGCATGTGGGGAAGGACAGAGATATTTGAAGATAAGCCTAGAAAAATAGACTGGATAGATTATGGAGGAGGGCTTTGACTGCCATACAAAGAAATAGTGTGCCAATGAAGAATATTTTACTGAAGTATTAATATATCTGGAGCTGTGCTTTAGAAATACTGTTTAAAAACTCTATGGGGTGTATGTGTGCACAGCAGCATTATTCAAAGTTAAGGTGGTCTGACGCAATGTTGTGATGTATTCACGTATGCCTTTCTTTATGAAATTAGACACAAATAAGGCTATAATATTAAGAGTCCATATGCCATTTATATGAGTGTTTCATGCACACATATATATTTCCTGTACTTACACATGGGGATAATATTTTAGTCAAAATTATTTTTAATTTTATCATAATGTAATATACCACTTTGTATTGTATTTCTGCTCAAAAGAGAGCATTTCAATTTTGTTTCATTCTCATACATAGGGGAACTTAAATAGTGCAACACCAACCTGGGCCATATTAGAACTACTGGCTTAGAAATGAACATTGGCCAAAAGTCATTAGAAATGGATAGCTGTTTAGTGGTGTGTGGGAAATGAGTTGATGGTTACAGTCCAGTTCCTACTTAACAGGTGTCTACCTCATAAAAACCACCATCATAATCAGTATTTATTGGCACCTTTATTGTACATGTGAGGAGAGAAGCCAAGATTTAAGATTGCTTTCTCTTTTCTGTCAGGACTAGGTGGGGAGCTTCCTCTTAACCTTTTATATTGGCTTTACTGTTTTGTTCTAACAATATTAATTTCTAAGATGAAATTAGTGTCTAAGAAACATCTCCAGAGATGGTCACTGAGTTCTTAAACAGACAGTGAATTCATTTTAGAAAATAATATTGTTAGAAGGAAAATATGGAGTCATTATAGAAGGTTGTTTTTAATGAGACCATTTGAAGAGGTACCATTTCAAATCAGCAGTTTTAAAGACAGACATATGTTCCCACCACAGGGACCTGTCCTGCTTGAACACCAGAAGAAAATTTATTCCTTAACATCATAAAAGAATCACATTCAAACTTAATCATGATTTACAGGGTGAAATCAACAGCTTTACTCAGTGTTGTTTGATTGTGATATTGGATGCTACTCAATGGAAGGAGAATTTGTTTTTCCATGCTTGCTAACATGTCACCTTCCATAGTTTATGTTTTAAGCATAAAATCCAGTTACATAGAAATAAATATTCAAACCAATTCATTTGCAGTGGAATTATTGAAAAACTTCACTTACTGGATAAACTAGTGTCCAAATTCATCTTTTTCACAAAGCTGTATTCACAGATAAGAATATTTTATAAATATTCCACTGTGCAGTTTTCATACTCGATTGCTCTCACTTTGAAAAAAAATGTTTACTGGGTCGCCTGGGTGACTCAGTTGATTAAGCAGCCCACTCTTGATTTCAGCTCAGGTCATGATCTCAGAGTCCTGGGATCAAGGCCCACATCAGGCTCTACACTCAGCGGAGAGTCTGCTTGGGATTCTCTTTCTCCTTCTCCCTCTGTGTCTCCCCCTGTTCTCTCTCTCTCAATTAAGTAAATCTTTAAAAAAAAAATATTTACTGAGGTGATGATAGGAAATAATTACCTCCATTTAAATGATTTAGTGTGATGTTTCAATGGTAGTTGTATTATTATTATTATTATTATTATTATTATTATTTTGAGATAGAGAGAGGGGAAGGGGAGAGGATCAGAGGTAGAGTGAGACACAATTTTAAGCAGGCTCCATGCTCATTGAGGAACCCTACGTGGGGCTCCATCTCATGACCCTGAGATCATGACTTGAGCTGAAATCAAGAGTCAGATGCTTAACTGACTGAGCCACCCATGTGCCCCTCAAAATTCATTTATATTTATTACACAGAAAACAAAAATAAAGATTCACAAACTTCTATATTTATAAGGAGCCTTATTGTAGTTAGAAAAGCCATAAAAAAGAATAAACATGCAAACTTCCAGGAGAGAATTAAAACTATAAATCATTCATATTTTCCCCAGTGGCATCTGCACTTATATATATGACCTTTGTTTACTGAAAGTTTTCAACAAAGGAAATATTTAAATTAAAAAAAAAGAAAGAAAAGGTAAAGCATTTTGACTGTGAAATGTAAAATGTATACATACTTGTTGATTGGACTCTCTCTTTTAATACAGAAACACATGACTGCTTTTCATAACTTTTCCATTCATTTTACACTGTTTCATATTCTCCCTTCATTCTTGCCTATAGACATAACTTTTAAGGAGGTGAGATTAAGTGTTCATACAAATTTACATGTTAAACTAAAAAATAAAATAAAGTTCTATATATTGGCTTAAATTTTTGAGTATTGCTATTCAATAAAGAGAAAATAACACATATTTATATAATTTGAGAGATAAGGCATTTTGAAATATCTCATTTGCAAATGAGGAAAAATTATCCAAGGTCATCAAACTAGTTAAAAGTAGAGTCAAAATTAGTATCCATGTTTACAGTATCCATTGTATAATAAAAGAGAAGACTTTTTACATAATATTAATGTAGTATGTTCTTTTGAATATGATGATAAGCCAAATTAAATTCTTCCACTGGTTTCCATTGTTTCTTTAGTCTGTGACTATAGATTTTTCTACCTTTTCTAAAGGTCTGTCTTATCTAAATCACAGTCAACTTATCTGGAAGTTTAGATATCTAGAAAACATTGAATGGTTTCAATTTTATGTTCTAATTTTGGTGTACATTTAAAAAATCTTCTATTTAAACCTGTCTTAACTGAACTATACTTACCTAAGGACCCTAGCACTGGGCCATGGACTACCTATCTTTAAGAAAACTTTACATTGAATATGGGTACTGACTTTTGGTAAAAATTCAATGATATACATATATATGTATATACATACACACACACATATCTTATATTATATTAAATTGAAGAAATAAAGATACAGGAATTCTTCTAGCACTCACAGGTAGTATTCCACATATAAGCAGATAAACATATCTCACTTGACTTTACAATTGTTCCTAGGAGCAAGAATAGAAGCACATTTATCAATTTTACTCTTAAGTAAGCTGAAGATGTTAGTTAAAAATAAGTTTTCCTTGCTCTAAAAAAATAAGAGCAAGAAACTATAATCTCCTATTTTGTGATTGGTACAGATTATCTTTTTGATTTATGGTTTTTCTTTTCTTTTTTTTTTAAAGAACATCCATCAAAATGTTATTTCTGTCTAACCTTTCAACTCAATTTAGAAAAAAATAAAAAAATAAATTCAATTTAGGAAGCATATTCTAAACACTTAGTAGGTTCCTACACTTAGCAGCTAATGCACAAAATACTTCATGATATCTTTATTCTGATTATCACAACACTATTCACTGTACAGTTTAGTGTAACAGTAAAGATGTCATTTCTTATCTGACTTCATGTGTCCCTCCCCCCCCAAAAAAAACACAGCATATAAAAAGCCCTTTGATATGAGTATTGACAGGTGAAGGTTCACAATGCTCAAAGAGATAAAGTGAAAACCTGTAATGAGTAGAAATTGTAAGTATGAACTAGAGTGATTATACCACAAAGCTAGTAAGGTCACAGAGAAAAAAGAAATCTTAATTTTATGATGCAGAGTTTTATTTTTTTAAAGATTTTATTTATTTATTTGACAGAGATAGAGACAGCCAGAGAGAGAGGGAACACAAGCAGGAGGAGTGGGAGAGGAAGAAGCAGGCTTCCAGCGGAGGAGCCTGATGTGGGGCTTGATCCCAGAACGCCAGGATTACATCCTGAGCCAAAGGCAGATGCTTAACGACTGAGCCACCCAGGCTCCCCTGATGCAGAGTTTTCTACTCTCTTCACACTCTTTTAATTTTATACAATTGCCATCCATCTTTTCATCTGAATGCCATTTTATGCATTGCTGATCTCTGAAACTTTTCAAAAGTGGAAAATATTTCAAGGAGTTTAAAGGCAGCTCAGGAAAGTGGTATGTTATGACACACTTCAATTTAACTTCTTCAGGTTTGTTTCCCTCTCTACAGAAGCACACCTCAAACGCGGCACCATTCAGTGCTATCCTTGCAGCATATTCTATGACTCCTCAAACATTATCGCCACCTGTCAAACCTGGCATGAAATAACTTGCAAGGTTTTTATGTTGATTTTAAGGAATTAGAAGCATCAAGCATGTTATTTATTCTGGGTTTATCTTCAGTGATGTACACTGTTACCAGCAGCACTGGATTGCATCCTGAATAGTCTTGTCAGGATTGGCTGCTGAAGTATTATATTGTTGTCTGGATTTAAGTTGTCTATATGCTGCACCAAAATTTACTTTTTTTAGAAGACTTCAGTCTAAGTCCAGCCAATAAGAAATCTAGTTTCTCAAAATAAAAATTTATAAGACCATTTCCCAAAATTAATGCCAAAGTTTAGCATCTTGGTATTTTATAAATTTATTTACAAAATTACAAAATTTACAAAATCTCTAACACTCTCCAAATTTTTAAAAAAGTATTTGTTATAGGTTTGCTTTCCTTGCTCATGAAGAACAAGAGGATATGGCTATGCAAGTATATAAAACTATTAGAGTAGAATTTTGCAAAATAATTTTCGGTAATGCATATTTGACAGACGTTGTTTCAAAATCTTGACTATCAAAAAAAAAAAAAAGTAAAATAAATTTCTAGAGTGAGGACTGGAATAATACAACAAGAAGTGTGAAGACAAAGCACAGTAGATACCTGGGAAGCCAATGCAAGTCTGAGTAAGAGACGGTTTCGCCCACATGCTCAACTCATTGGTCTTGCTCCCTCAGAGTCCACTGTTCTTTTCTCCAGACAGCACTGATTCATTCCATTGGAGGGCTGCACACTGGCCAGGCTAAGCCAGAGTTGGACCATTCATATATCTAGCAACAAATCTAGGTCTTATTGTTCTCACAGGTTAAAATTAGGAGTTGGGATTAGATGAATTATTCTTGTACATTTTTGGTCAAATGTCCCTGTGAGAATTAAAGGAAAGATTTGGAAACTCTCCCCCCAAACAGGAAAAAAGCACACAAACACAGCATTTTTTAGGTTGTAAGCCTATCTATAGCCTCCCAATTAAGAATCCAGAAACAGAATATTTTTTAAAAATAGTATACACGATTTTATAATATGCATGAGTACAGGGCTTTGGAATAATATTAATAATCTCTTTGGGCTTTCCTATAATTACAAGCCATCTGAATTGAACATGCATTTAAGAGTGTTGCCTCAGGAGCCAGACCACCCAGGTAGTGTTAAAATAATTAAATGACAATGCCATTAGACTAAGGGTAGCTTTAATACTTTGGTAGCCTGTGTAAGCAAAACAAAACCTAAGCCAGAGTCAGTGCCTTGGAATCTGAGAAAACAAAACTTCAGAACAACCAATCACAAACAGCCAACTACGCTTTACCAAATACGGGAACCACTTAAACTATAGCCAATCAAATAATTTTCTCACTTTGCTTCCATAACTTCTCTATAAAAACCTCTCCTCCAGCTCCTATTGGTGAGCACTCCAAACTACTTTTGGTTTGGGGCTACCCCATTCAAACTGATGTTTGCTTAAATAAACTCCTGAAAATATATGCCTCAGTTTATCTTTTAACACTAGCAATCTCCATTCAAACACAAACTTCTTGTGTAACATCAGGAAAGTTACTTACCTTTTCTTTCCTTCATTTCCGTCCTTGGTTAATCAGGGAGAACAACATGTATATTTAACTCATATGGTCACTGTGGGTATTAAATTAGTGGTATGTGTGTATGTGTGTGTGTGTATGTAACCTGGGTCTGGGATTTATATATCCATGCTTTGAACAGGGCCTGGAACATGGTTAAGTGTTCAATTTATCTAAATATTGCTTGTATAATTTTATAAAAAGCAACTATAAATATGAATAAAAATAAACTAAAAAATCTTTTATTAACTCATTTAGGTGATTTTTTTCTCTCTTTCTACAATTTCAGGAGCTTGCTTCTTATACACAAAAATCAACCATATTATCTAATTTGCAATGTGACTTTCTATACATTATCTGTACTTTTTTTTTTAAGATTTTATTTATTAATTTGACAGAGAGAGAGAGAGACAGCCAGCAAGAGAGGGAACACAAGGAGGGGGCGTGGGAGAGGAAGAAGCAGGCTCATAGCGGAGGAGCCTGATGCGGGGCTCGATCCCAGAATGCGGGGATCATACCCCAAGATGAAGGCAGGCACTTAACGACTGAGCCACCCAGGTGTCTCATTTATCTGTATTCTTATGTTTATGGTTTCTAAGTGAATGCAAAAAGAATATAAGAGTATTTTCATATTACCACAGGAAAAGGGTGAGTAGCTGCTTCCAAGGGAAGAAAACACCGGAAACAATATTATTAGTAATGCTAAATGTCTATGTACTAACCTCATTTGCACTTAGCATCTCTCACTGTATAATGTGTCTTGGGATCACATTCTTCTTCTCCCATTTCTTTTGAATAATGACTACTGTGCTTGCCTCCTCATGAGGACTGATGGCATAAAATTATTTACATTTATATGTATATTCACCGTTTAATGGAACTTTTCTAAAAGTCTTTCTTTCCTTGCTGAGCTAATTTGCCCCTATTTTTAAAGTAAGTTTCAATTTAAGCTTTTCTAATCTGAATATATAAAATTAATATCAGTAGATTACTGAAATATTTTTTTGTCCACCTATACTTTTTTTCAGCTGAAAATCAGATATTTTAGATAAGATTTGGTTCAAAATTGTTACACCAGATGCAATTTACCTTTTAACCTTAAATCCTTCAATATCTCCCCTTCCTTTTCCTCATTCCTCCCCTAGTGAAGTGTGACAGATAAAAATGTCATTTCTGTTAAACAAGAGAACACTTACACTCAACATCACTTTCCACCCTCATTCTTACACTTATGATGAAAGTAGGTAAAATATAAATATAGCTGGAAAGGGAAAGTCACACATTTTCTCCTTAGTGAAACAACCCCCCACCCCCAGACACACACTTTTTTTTTTCCCTCACAGCACTGTTGCCTTGCTGGTACTATATTCTTCCTTTTCCACAAACAGCTGTTACATTCACTATGCAATTCACCAATTTTCTATGGCCAACTATTTTTCAAGTCCTATAATTCTGCCTTCATTTTCTCATCCAAATATGAACATACCCCTCCCCCTGACATGCACAGAGACACACTCTATTTTAGGTGCCATGGCATGTCAATAGCATCAATCACCATTCGCACCATCGATCATGCAGCTATGAAGCAGTTGGATGACATCTGCCATAACACCCTCTGTGCTACGATAATGCACTTGAATTTTGATGCAGGAGAATATTGGTCTGCAGACTTACAATCAATCACAGCATCTTTTCAAGCAGGGTATCTTGGAGATGTAACAGACAGTTAATCACACATTCTTAGAGTATATTTGGATATGAATAAGAGAGAGTTCCATGTTGTTGACTAATATTAAATAATTAAAATATAATTCATAATGCTCCCAACAACCAATGTCATACTTGTTATTTCAAACAATGTATTGCTCTTTCAACGTTAGTCCTTTTCCCCATAAATATCAGTATTCTAGGGTCTTTGTCTATTATTAGATTTTAGCAAGATTCGTGGCAATCTAAAATATAAGGCATAAAGACAAAGGAATCTCATATTAAGTGTTCCTGACTCTAGTGTCATTTAACATATGCACATTTTATACAGTAATATATTCCTTGCATTGTTGATGGTGGTCTCTGGTATATAGCAAAATTATAATTTATGACAGTGAATGTGAATAAATTATAAGGAAAATTTTGTAAATGGAAACAGTAAAATAAATGAACAGTAAAATATCCCAGTTAGAATTGTTTAACTTGATTTAATTTAAAACTAAGTCATTATATTCTAACCCTTTAGAATACTTGCTGATTTTAAAATTTCATCATTCTAGCACTTGCTAAATGCATTATTGATACTTAAATGTATTTAATACAAAATAAGTTTTCTGCAAGGCTTGTAGTAAGGAGGAAAATACCATTTTCCTGAAAAACAGAAATTTTGAGGGAAGAGACAATGTTTTTTGAGATAGAGTTCTCTCACTCTTATTTACAAATCGCAGGAAATCTGGGAGAAAACAAAGACAGGTTTTGCCCCAAGAGGATGTTTCATTATAACATACTTCTCAGAGGAAAGAGTAGCTAACAGACAGGCTTGGAAGGAAGAAGAGGGCAAGTGTTCAGGTCCCAGCGTGGGCCTTCTCTTCCTGGGGTTAGAAGTTTCTAGGGTGGGGTGTAGGGTAAAGGCGCAGAGGGTCCTTCCCCTGATAGTCATAAAGCCCTGTCATTTGGAAAGAAGAAGCAGATTGCTTCCAAGATGACAAATGCTGTAGGAGGATTTAAATGTGGTAAAGCCTAGTGTGGACCAGATATTCTAATTGCTGAGAATTTTGGATTTTTATGTGAGATTTGATATTTAAATCTGGCTAATATCTTTAAACACTTTGAAGGCTTTGAACACTTATAGGGTTTGTAGGCCACCAACTTATAACCTCATTTCAAATCCATGAGTTTCCTCAATATGAAAAAATCTGCCCTTTCTGCTTTGGTATTTAGGTTTAATTTCATGAATAGAGAAATATTTACTGAATAATGACTTAATGATTTGCATTAACTTCATATGTTCCATAATTGCCTGTCTCCATGCTTTATCTATGAATTTTTTCTTCCCTCACAAATCTCCTTTTTCAAGGAATATCCACCTTATAACTTCCTTAAATTGTCCTCTCTTTGAAGACCATTTTTAAATGCTACCAGCTCTGTGAAACTTTTCCTGTTTTACTCTGAAGAGCATTAACATTTTTTTCTTTCTGTGTTCCCATCTTTTTATTACTCACTTTTCAAACTCTCCCTTAATTTATACACTTCTGCTCCTTGATACCATTCTGCTATTATACACTCAGAAAAATACTTACCAAATTGGGCCAATTGCTTGGATGAGATTTAAAAATATTCCCTAACAAAGTAGTTTTGTAGTTTAGGAGTTTGTACTGAGTTATCCGTGTAACAAACATAGCTTAGAGCCCTTATGTTCACAAGTATACATGTTAATTCTGCCTTCATGATGTGTTCTGCTTTAATCTTATCATATAATGAGTGGTTTAGTTAATCAAATTAATCAAATAGTATAAAAGATATAATAAAAATATCTATATGTTTGCTGCATGTACATAAATACATACACACATACACACCAACTCTTCATACCCTGACCATTAAACAATTGGATACGTAAAATACACTTATCCACGCTGCATCCACTAATTAAAGGCATTTCTAGAACATTGCTCATATGTATTATACACTGCACAAAGTGGTTAACATACTTTAGAAATGACTCCTATTTTATGGTTTATCTTACCCAAATCTAAATCAGTCTCATTCTGAAGTTCATCCTTTTTCCACCATAGTATGCATCTTTAACCATGACTAAGGACCTCAAGCAACTGGTAAGGTCAAGCAACTTCAATCAGGAAAGCATCCTCTTATCAGAGTGGGAAACTAAAGGCAAATATTTTTTTGCTTCCATCTGGGATATGTAAATTTCGAATATATAAAATGCAAGACTAGGTCTGGCTGGATTGAATTTGTAGGGCTTAATGCTGAATAGACTGCCCTGAAGACCAGGGGTGCTTGTGCTGAAAATCAACTTGAACTCTATGTAGTGGAGCATTTATCACATTTTATTGCAATTATTTCTCCATATAGCTATACCCTGCTCTGGATCTTGAGCTATTTACCTGAATATTCTTCATTTCTGGGCCCTCTGCACCAAGCTCAAGTATGTGATTCTCATAGATACTCACCCACCCACTGAATGAATTCATAGATGAATTAATGATGAATCAAGATAGGGACTGGTTGATGATCAGTGAAATTTTCCTTCTCGATTGTCCTAACCAACTGAAGCAAGTTGTAAATTCTATTCATTCTACAATTGAAAAAAATACATATATAGTAGGAAAATAATACGCATCCTGAAGTTTTCATTGGTCATTTTATGCAAGGATGCATTCATTTAAACTACAAGTATCTATGTTGTGTCTTTCATGTGCCAGACACAGTATTAAGTGATAAAGAACTTTACAAGGCATAAGTCAGAAAGACATGTATTTATATTTAGAGTGGTAGTTCTCAACTGGAAACTACTTTGGCCCTCAGGGAACATTTAAATGTCTGGAGACATTTCCGATGTCAGAATCGGGGGAGGGTGTCCTTGCATAGAGGAATGCTGCTAAACATCTTACCATGCTCAGGGAAGGCTCCCCAAAAAAGAACTGCCTGGCCCAAAATGTCAATAGTGCTGAGACTGAAAAATCCTGATTTACAAGGGTCATGAGAGAATATGATAAATATCATACTTAATTGGTTCTGAAATAATACCTTAGGTGGTCATGGAAAGACAAAAGAAGAGGAACACGTGGATTGGGGCTTCGTGTCTGTTTGCCAAGAATATAAGATGATGGAAGAATGTGATATTTCTAGAAAAGAAAGGGAATATGTACAAAGTTATAGACAATAAATCTAGTATGTTTGGAGTATATGATAGTTAACATTATGTGGAACTATTCCAGAGAGTGAGACAAGAGATTACCTCAAATGAGGTATGAAATAACCTCTTCAGTATGATATAGTCATATCCAGTCATATGACATGGAATCCTTTTGTGTCATACTCAGGAGACTAGCTCACACTCTAGATAACTGGAGAGTCCATGATTAACTTTTTAAACAAAGGAATATAATAATGAAATATGCTATACTTTTAATAAAAATTACAAGACAATTTGAAGAGTGTGTCGGAATGAGGTGGTATTTACTGGAGGCCAAAAAAACAGACTTTGTTTTCAATAAAACCTATGAAAAATTATTTGCCAAACCAAGACTTCAATAATGAAAAAGGAAAGAATTTAAGAATAATTAGGAAGCTGAGTGAAAGTAGTTTGTGAAACTCATCCATGAAGTGTAAAATTGATTGAACAGTAAAAACGACACTTAAGGTTCTGGTTTGCCCTATTAATTCCTGGATGATATTCAAGTAGAAGTGCCCAGTAAGTATTTGGATGTGGAATTTGGAAGGCAGTGCTGGGTGGGAGACATTGATTTTGGAGTCATCGGCATAAAGATGACCCACAGGACTGATACACTTATCGGAAGAAAAGATAGAGAATGAAAGTATAAAAGAACCCAAGAGAAGTCCAACAAGGTGACTGAGTCAGCTTCTAGGAATCCAAACTAAGCCTATGGAAAGGTTAGTAAGAAACTCCTTAAGTGATGCAGAAAGTTCAGTATCAGCAGGATAAACATGTCTGACCATTTTTCATCAAATACATTTTTTACAAAATAAATTAACAATAAATTAATAAAAATCTGATCTGAGGGCACACTTCTGATATTTCATACTTCCACTCATGAGATGAATAAAAGGTATAGCCACCTCTGCGCTAAGACACAAATAGACATATGTGTGACACATAGTAGATGCTCAATAAGTATTTCTGAAATGTAGGAGTATCTGTAAAATATGTGAGAGGTATAGCAAACTCATAACATTTCTAATAAAGTGGAGTGTGATTGACAGAGAAGCTAGGTCAGACATGGCAGAGGCTAAAGCTAATCTCCTATGAGCAACTACCCCACAAATCTTTTTTCAATTTGTAAACACCAACATTATTCTGGAAATAGAAGAAAAAAGCTGATTATCATAAATGCATTAAAAATAGATGAACTGGGGGCACCTGGGTGGCTCAGTCAGTTAAATGTCTGCCTTAATTCAGCTCAGATCATATCCTTGGGTCCTGGGATCCAGGATGGCCTCAGGCTCCCCATTCAGCAGGGAGTCTGAGTCTCCCTCTTCCTCTGCCCCTCCCCCTTTCATGCTCTCTCTCTAATATAAATAAATAAATAAATAAATAAATAAATAAATAAATAAATAAAGTAGATGAAATATCTTTATTCCTTCTTGTGTCTTTTGGATTTATTAGGTTGGGAGGGAGGGTAGTTTAGATTTATTCTACATTATATAGGTGAACAACTAACTTCACTTTACTATTTTTTTTTTTGTAATAGATAGCACTTCATTGGAAATTAAAGCAATCTCTTTGAAGTTTCAAGGGGTGCCTTCGAATTCCAAGATTAAATAACAATGTATATTTTTCATGTCTTGAGATATTTCTATCATTTACCTTATTGCCCTTGATCTTTCAGAAAGAAAAGTGGCTTGTGGGTTGTTTTTGTTGTTGTTTCATATCCTCAAATGTCAATGCCTTCCTATAAACTTTGTCATTTTTATTGTTTTTTTCTGAACCATCCAACCCTTTCAGGAACTTGGTTCCTTTATGCTTTCTTCCCTATATTTCACTTTTTAAAGGTGACTTTTGGGAAAACAAGTAAAATGAGTCACTCATATCATAGTGTGCATTTAAAATGCTAACATACTAAGTAACCAGTGTATTAATTAACTATAACTGAAGTAACTATAACTATAGAATAAATGCATCCATTTTCTTGTGTTTAAGGCATCAATGAAACTGTTAGTGTGATTTATTTGGATGCAATACAAAGGAAGAAGAATCATTTTTGAATGCTGAAATTACACTACGCAATAGTCTTCCCTCACATAACTGTACTGAAATGAGATTCTCTCCCCCTCCAGCTCAGGAGGTAACTATTTGCGTTTCTTCTTTCAGAGAAGTAGTTTCAACTTAAGTGGATTCACTTGAAGAGAAGCAATATTTTTTTTTAATGTGTTAATACAAATATAGGTTATTTCTCTTTGCTCTAGAACTTTCCTTATGCAGTTTTATTTCCCACAATGCCTTTCATCCAACTACACATGTGCATACCCACACTGGAGAAGAATCTTCTTGATCTTCCTTTATGGACAGGTGAAGGCCTTTAACAGCCCATTTACCCCTACTCTTCATTCAGGGAAAAGTAATCTACTTTTGAACAATTTTGAGTAGTGAGCATACTACTCCTGGGTAAAGCTACCTTTTATTATCACTCTGAGTGTTTTCATATGTATTTATGATACACTTACTTTTTTGATTCAAAAATTTTCTTTAATTAGTCATTTAAATTAATCTATCCCATTTACCAGATGAATTCATAGTTTGCTTTTAAGCATCTATGACTCTTTAAGAAATGTTCCCAGTCTGCATAAGATTGATTTTTATACTTGATAATGAGCTGTTTGTACTTCTAATAGACTTTAAGTGGCTTATTCCCCATACATTACGTACCTCATCAAATCTTTAGACAAATACTCTCCAATATGGAAACAGACAGTGTGATGATGAAAATATCCCATTGCACTGTCCAATCTGGTCTGGTCTCCACTAGTTGTGTGTGGTTGTTAGATAGTTGGAATGTAGTTAGTGCAACAAATTAATTTAATTTTAATTAATGTAAATTTATATTATAGTCATGTGTGTCTAGTGGCTGTCGTATTGGGCAGCAAAGCTTTAGCTCACTATGATCGGGGATTCAAATTCATAAAAAATGACATATACAGTACAATTTTCCTTATTACCTTGTAGAGTAGTTGGCAAAGATAGTGTCAGAAAAGAATAAAGATTTTCATATACCTCCCTACTATAATTTACTTAGTGAGATAAACCTAGTTCGAAAATTTCACTTAAAATTGATATCTTTGGGGCATCTGGGTGACTCAGTCCATTAAGCGTCTAACTCTTGATTTTGGCTCAGGGCATGATCTCCAGCTCCTGGGATCCAGCCCACCTCAGGCTCACTGGGAAGTCTACTTGTCTCCCTCCTCTCTGCCCCTCCCCCCACCCATGCACGCATGCATGCACTCTTTTACAGCCATTATGATATCATGATATTCATAAAAACTAAAACTTTTTTTAAAAAAAGATTTTCTTTATTTATTTGACAGAGAGAGAGAGCATGCACAAGAGAGTATAGCCAGTGGGGAGCATTAGAGAGAGAGGGAGGAGCAGGCTCCCTGCCAAGCAGGAGCCCTACACAGGGCTAGATCCCAGGACCCAGGGATCATGATCTGAGCCTAAGGCAGACTCTTAACCAACTGACCCACCCAGGTGCCCCTATAAAAACTACAACTGTTTATCATCTTGTATTCTCCATGTTTTCATAGTTGCTGTTACCAATTTGTTTCCTCTCTAATTAGCTTCAATACTGCTGAAACTCAAATCCTATATACAATGATAGTTTTCGGCATATAAAGCTAGGTGTCATCTGTACTATAATAAAACTGTTTTCCCCTCTAATTCCCTGGGCTGGAGTTTATTAAATAACTCTGCTTAAAAAAAAAAAAAAATCCTAGATGATACTGATTCATTAGTAACCCATCTTTGTCTAACCCTGTAATTCAATTTCTTTTCCCCTTCTCTCTAACCTCACTTCTTCCTCCTTCCTACTCCTCTTTCCTTTCTTACTGTCTCCAAGTGCTTACTAACACATACCATATGCACAGTGACACATTTGTGTGTTTCCTTTTGCTGCTGTAACAAATTAACACAAACTTAATGATTTAAAACAACACATATTTGTTGTAGTTCTGGATTTCAGAATTCCTAAAGATAAGGTGTTGGCAGGATTGCATTCCTTCTGGAATCTCTAGGGGAGATATTTCTTTGCCTTTTACAGCTTCTAAAGTCTGCCTGCCATGGAGCGCCTGGGTGGCTCAGTAGCTAAGCGTCTGCCTTCAGCTCAGGGCATGATCCCAGGGTCCTGGGATTGAGCCCTGAATCAGGCTTCCCTTCTCCACTGGAAGCGTGTTTCTTCCTTTCCCATTCCCCCTCTCTCACTGGCTGTCTCACTTGTGTTCGCTCTCTCACTGGCTGTCTCTCTCTATGTCAAATAAATAAATAAAATCTTTAAAAAAAAAAAAAAGTCTGCCTGCCTTCTCTGGCTCTTGGCTTCATCTTCCATCTTCAAAGTCCACTGGGTAGTATCTCCAGACCAACCTCCCCATCCTCTCCGGTCTCCCACTCTTTCTCCTCTGCTATCCTTGTCACATCTATCTCTCTGACTCTCTTTTCTTGCTTTTCCTCTTAACTGGACCATTGTGATTACTCTGGAACCAGCTAGATAATCCAGTATAATCTTTTTATGTCAAAATCTTTAACTTAATCACATATTCAAAGTCTCTTTTGCTATGAAGTTAACATAATCATAGATTCTGGGCATACATCTTTGGGGACCCATTATTCTGTCTACTATAGCACATATTTTATAACTCTTTAAAATATAAAAGTTATAATAATGTTTTGAAAGAGCTAATTATATTTGTGAATATACACACACACACATTTATACTGACTTACAATGCACACACCCACACACACACTCTTAAATAATATAGATTAACACACAAATAAGTAACTAGATGATGTGTGGTACAATAAGATGATTGATGTACTTATCCTTTGGTTTCATACATTTTTAAACTTTTATCCAAAAATTGTACTTCGAAGATTCCTCAATAGCTCATATATTTCCTGATATTACAAATCTCTTCTTTGGTTTTTGCATCCACCCAATTATGCTCTCATACACTATTCTTAACACAGATAGTACTTAATAATTCTTTGGGCTAACAGTTTGGTGATTCAAGTTGTATTTTTTTTTTAAAGATTATTTATTTATTTATTTGACAGAGATAGAGCCAGCCAGCGAGAGAGGGAACACAAGCAGGGGGAGTGGGAAAGGAAGAAGCAGGCTCATAGTGGAGGAGCCTGACGTGGGGCTCGATCCCGTAACGCCGGGATCACGCCCTGAGCCGAAGGCAGACGCTTAACCGCTGTGCCACCCAGGCGCCCCTCAAGTTGTATTTTAACAAATTTATTTATTTTCTTATTTCTTTAAAGATTTTATTTATTTATTTGAGAGAGAGAGAGTGCATGTGCACAAGGGGAGGGGCAGAGGAAGACAGAGAGAGAATCTGAAGTAGACCCCAAACTGAGCGAGGAGCCCAACACGGGGCTCAATCTGATGATGGCGAGATCATGACCTGAGACAAAATCAAGAGTCCGACCCTTAACAGACTGAGCCACTGAGGTGTCCCTGAATTTTAACAAATTTATTGATATGTAAGTACAATAGTCTTGTTACAGCCAAGATATACTACATTAATCATTCTACCTCTATATATCAGGCAATCTACTCTAATCGAGTAGATTTTGTGTCAGAATAAAAGCTTTCAATCTAAAAACCTACCAATTTAAACTGCCATGTCAAGCTTTTCTTAACTGAATGTGGATCTAGTTAAAAGACCAACTTTTGTCATGAAAATTTATGATCACACACCTAATTCAATTTGCTTTAAAGCACTTAACACTGTGTAGTGGAAAGACATTGGTCTAGAATCAGACTGAAATTGGCTTAACATCTGGTTTGGTGGCCCAGTAAACTATGACTTTTGGCTCATCTCTTCAGCTCCCTAAGTTTTGGTGCCCTCACCTGTGAGATGAAAATAATAAAATTTACCCTACGGTCCTTACAACAACAGCTGCTGACACAAAGGATTCTAAGTCAGTGACAGCAGGTTTTATCATAAACACCTGTAATAGTAGAAAGTAAAAGACAAATCCTAGGACAAGTCATTTCCTGAGCGAAATTAAAGGGAAAATGAAAATATAAAATTCAAGACATAGAAATATTCTTTATCACACAACAACCTGAAAAAGAACCTTATCTGAGTAATCAGATACTAGGTGCTAGGTAAACTTCTAATAATACACAATTTGTCTTTATAGAGACATCATATTCAGTTTTCAAATACATTTACACTTTGTTTGCCAGTCATCAATCCACTTTTTCATTCATTTTAAGGAATTTTAATTCATTTCAATTCATTTTCATTCACTTTAAGATTTTACTCTTACATTTTTTACATTATTTTATCATATCATTTGCATAGTTTATTCTGATTCTCTTCTTCCCTTTCTAAACATCTTTTTTTTTTTTCTTCATGCCAGAATGTCTTTTTAACTATGTTATGCACTGGACCAGGCAAGCAAGATCATTTCAGTTCACTTAAACCTTGGCACCCACTTTACCTTTTTTGTATATACACCCATGCAAACATACACAGGAGCACACATATAATGACAACTGACAGGACTACTGAAATGTTTGCCCAAATGATATTTTTGCTACCAGCCTTCTTACCTATTTTAACTGTTTAATCTAATCTAATCTATTTTTCAAACTGCCAATATAGTGATCTTTCTTCCAATGCATATTTGTTTCTCATTGGTTCTAAAATTTATAATGGAACTCCATTATTTATGAGGATGAAATGATGGAATAATTCCTTGACATTGTCTGCAAGGATCTTTATAATCTGGCCCTCTGGACCGCTCCAGGTTAATCCCCAGGTTTCATCACTAATCTTACCACTAAAATCCTGAATGCTACGTCGATATTGTTCCCTGCATAGCCATTCAGCTGATTTTTCTTTCTATTTGTCTGACCTTATATATTGACTATCCTATCTAGCTGCCTGGCATAATTTCTATGTATCTATAAGACTTATGTCCTAATTCTATTCTTCTGGGAATCATTTAAGCAATGTTCACAGTTTTCCCTTCATGCTCGAAGTTCTAATACCTTCTTTTGTAGCACTTTTTGACCATTTTGGGGGGATATGCATGCTTATTACCACTGACCCACCATCACTTCATGATGCTGCAAGCTATATGTATGCACCTCTAGCATAGTATTCCTGACATGGCAAATATATAGGATATGTTTAACCAAAAAGTAAATGGGCAAATAAATGAAATTGGTACTTGGGCCTATCCTTTAAAATTCAATGTTTAAAAACTACTTACGCTAATTACACTAATAGTATATAAATGTATGCTTATTCTAAACAATGAGACAATACAGAAATACATTGAGTGCAAGATTGTGGACTCTCA
>NW_024426663.1:7661291-7723639 GCF_017311325.1 Ursus maritimus
TCCCTACTGCACCGCCTTCCCTAGAGACACAATATAAATATATTAATAAGTACATAAACCTGAATATTTAGGTTTAGGATTTTAATAGTCACAAGTCAGATTATACCCTAGAAAATTTGTGTATGTTGCTCTTTTGGTTCAATACTTAATGCTTTTCTTGTGTCATTAGAAAGAAACCTATCTCATCTTTCTTTTAACTACTTTTTATCAAGAACACAATGTCCCATATTATGTAATTAATTTATAAACTCATCCTCCATTTAGATCATTTCCTTTTTTTACTATAACAAATAATGAATATGCACACACACACACACACAATCACATATGTTAAATTGTGCCCATGTGAAAACTTATGTAGAGTTTAAACTGCTCGAACTATAATTCTTATGCCCAAGTGTATGCACTTTAAATTGGATACTACTGGCACATGGTTCTCCAAAATTTTCGACAATCAATATTTATTTGTTTCAGTTAAAGAGCTTAAGAAAAAATTAATGAAAAAACTCAGAATCAATAAAATTCTACCTGTTATTTATTTTTCCCCAGAAAACCGGCAAGGTTTTATAATTACATTTCAAGAGTTAAATAGTATTTTCCATATCCAAAATAATCTAAATCTACATAGTTTACTAGTCTTATGGTATAGTAATGACTAAAAGTTATGATGTATTCATAGTTACTGGAGTTGGTTTTGAATGTATTGGTAGTTTAAGATTAGGTGTTTGGATTTAAAACTATTTTAAACTAGTAGTTTTCTGACAAAGACTGTATAATTAGGGGCACCTGAGTGGCACAGCGGTTAAGCATCTGCCTTCGGCTCAGGGCGTGATCCCGGCGTTATGGGATCGAGCCCCACATCAGGCTCTTCCACTATGAGCCTGCTTCTTCCTCTCCCACTCCCCCTGCTTGTGTTCCCTCTCTCGCTGGCTGTCTCTATCTCTGTCAAATAAATAAATAAAATCTTTAAAAAAAAAAAAGACTGTATAATTAATCATTATGACAAAATTGGAGAATTAATCTATTTTGGTATCATATATTTAAGGTGCTAAATGTTGAGCATACAAAATTGAAAATTTGAGGTAATCTTTCACATTCAATATCTATGTTCACTTAATTTGTATTGGGCAGTACAGAAAAAAATCATCTGAGTCAAGTAAAACATGCTAGCATTTATGATGAGAGTTACCAGTTATTATTATTTTTTTTTGGATAACCTAGATCAATTTTGAGAAGTCTAAATATATTAGGTGCTTTTCTTCAGAATTTAGAATTTCTTTAGAATTATTGAAAAATTATATAATTGACAAGAAATGACTCACCTAGTGCTTGGGCTTAAAGACTAAATCTAATTGGCTTTAAATTAAATTAACCAAACCCACTGTTTCTTTGACTTAGAAAAAATTCCACTGAAAAACAGCTGATTGATATTTGGTAATTTTATCTTTAGTTATAATACTCAATTATATAATTGGCAGTCAGGAAACAAACTAGTGCATGCTAATATGAAAGCATTACTTCTTACCTTGTTTAAATATAAAATTTATATTCAGTTGGCAAGAACATTATTATGCAAAATATCAATAAAATAAGCATATTGGAAACAGACTGAAAATTCACATTCAAATTCAAGATTCTCAGTGTTCTGATTTATTTAGATAATAACCAACCACCTGCCTAAGAATCGTATGGAAGATGTGGGTTAATAGTGGCATACCTGAGAGATACCTAATTTTAACCTTTGCTGCAATATAATACATTTGACATTTTAAAAAATATAAAAAAATTATATTGCAAAAGCAATCTGATTGGTAGTGAATTGCCATTTCTTTTTCTCTTTTTTTTCTGGCAACCATGAAACCCAGATGCTAAGCACTGGAAGATATTTCTTCCAATAGCAGCATCTGGCGTGCTGGCAGACTCCATAAGCAATTTTGTTTTACAGCTTTAAAGCAGCTTCTGGGTCTATTACATGGTTAATCTGATGGGCTGTCTGGGCTGCCTTGTCCTCCTGGATGCCATATGCCAACAGCTAGAGATGCAGTGAACTGTCTGCCCATTAGGACTGCTATAAAGACCACACCTGAAAAAAAATCAGCTGCAAAGAGAGTGCTTTACTTCTGTTCAGCCATTACAATACCAATGATGAGTGACCTGGCTAAAATAATGCTAAAAACTTGCCAAAAATGTTCAGTGCCCATTGAGTACCAGAGAAGACTAGAAAACTGTAAATAATAAAATATTCAGCAAATCATTGTATTATTTGATAAGGAAACAAGTATTCAAAATTTTCTTCCATGCAAGAGAAGGAACATAAAGTGAAGAGTAGAATTGTGAGGGTGAGAAACAAAAATTTGATTATTGCTATTCTATGGCGAATGGCTCATCAGAGGGTAAATTCCCTGAGCGTTAGGATTGTGTCTAAATCACTCATACATTTTCCGGGACTACTAGAGTGTTTGAACATGGCATAAATGGAGTAAGTGGTTTTAAATAAATAAAAGCAAACAACATAACATCATTGGAATTATGCAATGCATTTTGTAATCTTTAAACCCTTTGCAACTTTAACTTCTTTAGATACCACATTTTATATATCTTTTCCAGAGAATACTTTCCTTATCAGCCAGACTGGATTGGACCACCCTTCTGAACACCCCAATATATGTTATTCTATCACTTAACACCATTTACATTTATATACTCGTGTGATCATAGAATATCATATCCCAGTCCTTTAATTGAAAAAAAAAATAGGCTAATTTTATTTTAAAACATGCCAATAAACCCTAATGTCTTAATTTTTTCATTGTAGATGACTTCAGGGTCTGCAAACTGAAACATATTAGTCGATAAATAATGCAAGTGATGGAGGAGAGGAAGTGCAAAACTTTGGTTAATCAAATAAATGGGGTAAGTGGTTAATTCAAGAGTTTCTTCTCTCTTTGAGGTACTTACGTTTGAATGGCTCCTTCTTTTGCTAATCTCATCTCTTCAACCCACCTTTCTGTCTCCCTCTTCTACTTGTAAGAGCTCATGTGATTAGAATGGGCCCTCTCAGATAATCCAGGATAATTTCCCTATTTTATTAGTTAGCTGATTACCAATCTTAATTCTATCTACGAACTTCATTCCATTTCTCCTTAAAACAAAACCTATTCACATGTTTGGGGATGAGGATACAGACATCTTATTCTATCTCCCACACTGCCCAACACCAGAATTTAAGGATCAGATGTAATATCATCCTGATAAAGTTTCCAGGTTGAGCTCCAAAAGCGAGACACGGAAACAAGAGACGGTTCACCAAGTCATAGCAAAGTAATGTTAAAAAAAATTAGAAATGCTTTAGTCATGTACCTTCACTTTATATAAGAGGAAATCAAATCCCCCAGACTTAAACCACAAAGCCAAAATTATCTACTGAAAGAACTATAGTTTTTCAACTTCTAATTTAGTGTTCTTTATCCTTTATATCATTCTCCCTTATCAGCTCCTTCTAGTTGTGGCCAAAAATACACGAGTCTATTTCACAAGTGACATGATACTTAATGATTCATAAATACACACACACACACACACACACACACGATTATAACAAATATAAAATTGTTATAAAAATTGAAATAAAATTTAATGGGTAAAGGCTATAGTTTCATTCAAATAAAACAAAACCACATAAAAATGTATGATACTAGCCATGTCTATAGAGTTCTGTTCAGGTAAAGCCAAGAGAAAACACTTGGAAGTTGATAAATAAGTTTTAGGGAAACTCGCTGTTCCAGGATTCACACTTTAACCTTGTGTTTAAGGAGAATAATCCCCTCCTGCCAGCTCCCACCAAATAAATTCATGGTAAATTGCTTTTATATGTCTTTACTAGAATACCACACAAAAAAACAAATATTGTATCAAATTAACCAAGTAATTAGAGATATGGTTTGTCAACCCAGGAAACTCAGTAACTAAAAATCTAACTGAGAATATATACTTTTAAACCTGAAGCACTCAGTTATTATATTTCACTCTACATCACAAATATTCACTGGATAAATGACCCAGAGGGATCTGATGGTTAATTTGCCTGAGTCGATCTGGCTTCAATGGCCATTTGTCTTCGTTAGGTCCCTTGCCTACTTTTTAATTAAGTTGTTGTCGTTATTATTATTATTATTTGCTATTAAGTTGTATGAATTCCTTACATATTTTGGGTATTAATCTCTTATGATATATATATGGTTTACAAATATTTTCTCCCATTCCGTAGTTGGTCTTTTCACTCTGTTTTTTCCTTTGCTATTGGTCTGATATAGTTCCACTTATTTATTTTTGCTTTTGTTGCCTGTGTTTTGTTGTTAAATTCAAAAAATCAATGTCAAGACTAATGTCAAGGAACTTTTCCTCTATGTTTTCTTTTCCTTGTATTTATAGATGAATCTTTTTTTTAAATTCAGGTGCTATATTTAAGACTTTAAACTATTTTGAGCTGATTTTTGTACATGGTTTAAGATAAGAGTTTAATTTCATTCTTTTGCATGTGAATATCTAGTTTTCCCAGCACCATTTATTGAAGACACCATTCTTTTCCCTTTCTATCTTCTTGGCACCTATTTGGAAGATCAGTTGACTATACATGTTTGGGTTTATTTCTGGGCTTTCTATTCTGTTCCATTTGTTTGAGTAAACAGTATTTTTAAAAATATTTATTTATTTTAGAGGGAGAGAAAGAGCACACGCAGGAGGGGCAGAGGGATAAGGAGAAAGAATCTCAAGTGGACTCCACAGTAAGCATGGAGCCTGATCAGGGGCTCAGTCTCACAACTCTTAAGATCACAACCTGAGGGGCGCCTGGGTGGTGCAGTTGTTAGGCGTCTGCCTTCGGCTCAGGGCGTGATCCTGGCGGTCTAGGATTGAGCCCCACATCAGGCTCCTCTACTAGGAGCCTGCTTCTTCCTCTCCCACTCCCCCTGCTTGTGTTCCCTCTCTCGCTGGCTGTTTCTCTCTCTGTCAAATAAATAAATAAAATCTTAAAAAAAAAAATCACAACCTGAGCTGAACCGATTGTGCCACCCAGGCACCCTGAGCAAACAATATTTTTAAAAAATTAACAAGCAACTTCCTATTACCAAACAGAAACCATGAAATATGACAATTAATTTTGTTAAGAAAATGATAAGAGTAAAATTTCTTTCACCTTACCTTGTCTCTTCAGCGTCCTTTATTGTTGGAGTGCTTCTATATTTTGTTATAATCAGAGTCAAATTACAGACAGCTGTGAATGAATTAGAAGTAAAAAAAATCCTTGGAATTCCAGTGTTTCTCAAAGTTTAGTTTACTCAGGAATCTTTACTCTTGAGGTAAAAATCAAACAAATAAGCAAATTAAAAAAACCCAGGAAACAGAAAGTAAGCAGTGCAACCATCTCATTCCTCTCCCTCACATGAAAAGTTATTGTACTTAAAAAAAGTTATTAGGGGAGGAGGAAAGATGGCGGAGTAGGGGGCCCTATTTCACCCAGTCCCCTTAATCGAGCTGGATACCTACCAGACCATCCTGAACACCCAGGAAATCAGCCTGAGATGTAAGAAGATACATCAGGATCTCTACAAACAGAACATCTCTGGCGCTTGGTCCCGAGGTATGAAGCAGGGAGCCGAGAGTCCGCAGGCAGATATCGGAAGATAAACTGAAGGGGGAGGGAGCCGCTGCAGTCATGCGCCGGGAAGCAGAAGTCTCCTGCACTGGGGAGCAGCCTCACTAGCAGACTGCTAGCCTCAGGAAACCAGACTGAAACGTGGAGATTGGGAGAGCGCGTGCACGTGTGTGCGCACGCACACGACGCCCAAGAATCGGGGGCAGCTGGCGGTTTTAGAAGCACAAAGAAGGGAGACGTGCTGGAGCTGGGAGCGAGGACTGGGATAGTGGCTGTAGGGTGCACAACCTGGGACACTGAGGGTTTTTAGCAGCACCGAAAGAAACAGAGTCAGTGTGACTTGGAGAGCTAAGTGAAGAGCAGACTGCGATCTCTCTGTTCTGAGACAGAGGTTTGGATATGGCCACTGCTGCTCTGACTCTCAGAAGACACAGAAAGCCGCCAGGGAAAGCCGGGAGAGAACAAAAGCCCGGAAAAACTGGTTTTCATTGTGCCCATCCCCCCCACAGGCGGCAGGGCAACTCTGCCCAAACAGGGTTGCCTGAGTATCAGCGCAGCAGGCCCCTCCCCCAGAAGGCAGGCTGAAAAAACAAGAACCCACATCCCTAAGGTCCCTCTAAAACAGGTGCATCTTGCTTGTGTCCTGGTCAATAACTTGGACTCTGCAGCAACACCTCATCAGAACGACAAGGAGAAGGGAGCCCCAACAAAGGAAAGAAACAGAGACTGTGGTCTCTGCCACAGAACTAATGGATATGGATATAACCAAGTTGTCAGAAATGAATTTCAGAGTAAAAATTATCAAGATGATGTATAGGCATGAGAAAAATATTAATGAAAATATAGAATCTCTAAGGGCTGAAATGAGAATGAATCTAGCAGAAATTAAGAATTCTATAAGTGAAATGCAGTCTAAACTGGATGCTCTGACTGCTAGGGTAAATGAGGCAGAAGAATAAATTAGTGAGAGGATGAGATGATAGAAAAGAAGGAAAGAGAGATAATGTGGGGGAAAAAAAAACCCTCCATCCTCATGAGAAAAAGCTATGGGAGATTACTGACTCAATGAAATGTTCCAATGTCAGAATTATGGGCATCCCCAAAGGGGTGGAATAGGAGAGAGGTCTAGAAGAGATATTTGAACAAATCGTAGCTGAGAACTTCCCTAATCTGGTGAAGGAAACAAGTATTTGTGTCCAAGAGGCACAGAAGATCCCTCCCAAGATCAATGAGAACAGACCAACACCATAACATATAAAAATACAATTCGCAAATCTTAGATCCAAGGAATCAATCTTGAAAGTGGCCAGGGGGAAGAGATTCCTTATGTACAGAGGGAGGAACTGCACAATAACGTCAGACCTATCTACAGAGACCTGGCAAGCCAGAAAAGGCTGGCAAGACATATTCAGAGCTATAAGTGAGAAGAACATGCACCAAGGATACTATATCCAGCAAGGCTGTCATTCAGAATGGATGGAGAGACAAGGAGCTTCCAAGACTGGCAGAAACTGAAAGAATATGTGACCACCAAGCCAGCCCTACAAGAAATATTAAGGGGGTTCTATGAAAGTAGAAAGACCCCAAGAGTGATTCAGAACCGAAATGTACAGAGACAATCTATAGAAAGAAGGACTTCATAGGCAACATGACGACATTAAAATCGTATCTCTCAATAATCACTGCCAATGTGAATGGCCCAAATGTTCCCATAAAATGCCACAGGGTTTCAGACTGGATAAAAAGACATGACCCATCCATATGCTGTCTACAAGAGACTCATTTTGAACCTAAAGATACATCCAGACTGAAAGTGAAGGGATGGAGAACCATTTCTCATGCCAATGGACCTCAAAAGAAAGCTGGGGTAGCAATTCTCATATAAGACAAATTAGATTTTGAGCTAAAGACTGTAGTTAGAGATACAGAAGGACAGTATATTATTCTTAAAGGGCGTATCCAGCAAGAGGACCTAACAATTATAAATATCTATGCCCCCAATAGGGGAGCAGCGAAATACACAAGCCAACTGTTAATCAGAATAAAGAGACATATACATAACAATACATTAATAGTAGGGGACCTCAACACTCTACTCTCAGCAATAGACAGATCATCTATGCTGAAAATCAACAAAGAAACAAGAGCTTTGAATCACACACTGGACCAGATGGACCTCATAGATATATACAGAACACTCCACCCTAGAACAACAGAATACTCATTCTTTTTTAATGCACATGGAACGTTCTCCAGAATAGACCATATACTGGGTCATAAAACAGGTCTTGACTGATACCAAAAGACTGAAATTATTCCCTGCATATTCTCGGACCACAATGCTTTGAGACTGGAACTCAATCACAAGAAAAAATTTGGAAGAAACTCAAACACTTGGAAACTAAGGACCATCCTGCTTAAGAATGACTGGGTAAGCCAGGAAAATAAAGAAGAATTTAAGTAATTTATGGAAACCTATGGGAATGATAATACATTGGTCCAAAACCTATGGGACACTGCAAAGGTGGTCCTAAAGGGGAATACATAGCCATCCAAGCCTCACTCAAAAGAACAGAAAAATCTAAAATGCAATCCTTATATTTACCTTAAACAGCTGGAGATGGAACAAAAGAACAGGCCTAAGCCATGCACAAAAAGACAACTGATTAAGATTAGAGCAGAGATCAATGAATTAGAAACCAGATATATAGTAGAGCAGATCAACAAAACTAGAAGCTGGTTCTTTGAAAGAATTAATAAGATTGATAAGCCACTGGCCAGACTTATTCAAAAGAATAGAGAAAGGACCCAAATTAATAAAATTATGAATGAAAGGAGAGAGATCATGACTAACACCAAGGAAATAGAAACAATCATTAGAAACTATTATCAACAGCTATATGCCAATAAAATAAGCAACCTGGAAGAAATGGATGCCTTCCTGGAAACCTATAAACAACCAAGACTTAAACAGAAAGAAATTGATAATCTAAATAGACCGATTAACAGTCAAGAGATTGAAGCAGTGATCAAAAATCTCCCACAAAACAGGAGTCCAGGGCCTGACAGATTCCCTGGGGAATTCTACCAAACATTCAAAGAAGAAATAATACCTATTCTCCTGAATACCTATTTCAAAAAAGTGAAACAGAAGGAAAACTACCAAACTCATTCTATGAGGCCAGTATTACCTTGATTCCCAAGCCAGGCAAAGAATTACAGACCGATATCTCTGATGAATATGGATGCCAAAATTCTCAACAAGATCCTAGCTAATAGGATCCAACAGTACATTAAAAGGATTATCCATCACGACCAAGTGGGATTCATCCCTGAGATCCAAGGGTGGTTCAACATTTGCAAATCAGTGTGATAGATCACATTAATAAGAAAAGAGAAAAGAACCATATGATCCTCTGAATTGATGCAGAAAAAGCATTTGACAAAATACAACATCTTTTCCGGATTAAAACCCTTCAGAGTGTAGGGATAGAGGGTACACTCCTCAATTTCACAAAAACCATCTATGGAAGGCCTACAGCAAATATCATTCTCAATGGGGAAAAGCTGAGGGCCCTTCCCTTAAGATCAGGAACACAACGAGGATGCCCACTATCGCCATTATTGTTCAACATAGTACTAGAAGTCCTAGCAATAGCAATCAGACAACAACAACAACAACAAAAAAATAAAAGGTATTCAAATTGGCAAAGAAGAAGTCAAACTCTCTCTCTTCACAGATGATATGATACTTTATATGGAAAACCCAAAAGACTCCACTCCCAAATTACTAGAACTCATACAACAATTCAGTAATGTGGCAGGATACGAAATCAAGGCTCAGAAATCAGCTGCATTTCTATACATGAAAAATGAGACTGAAGAAAGAGAAATTAGGGAATGGATTCCATTTAAAATAGCACCAACAATGACATATCTCGGAATAAACTTAACCAGAGAGGTAAAGGACCTATACTCTAGTAACTATAGAACACTAATGAAAGACATTGAAGAAGATACAAAAAGATGGAAAAACATTCCATGGTCATGGATCAGAAGAGTAAACATACTTAAAATGTCTATGCTACACAGAGCAAGCTACACTTTCAATGCCATCCCAATCAAAATACCACTGACACTTTTCAAAGGGATGGAACAATCCTAAAATTTGTGTGGACTCACAAAAGACCCCAAATCACCAAGGAAATGTTGAAAAGGGAAAACAAAGCTGGGGGCATCACGTTGCTAGATTTCAAGCTATACTACAAAGCTGTGATCACAGAGACAGCATGGAACTGGCACAAAAACAGGCATACAGACCAATGGAGCAGATTACAGGCTCCAGAAATGGACCCTTGACTCTATGGGCAACTAATCTTTGAAAAGTAAGGAAAAAATGTCTAGTAGAAAAAAAGACAATCTCTTCAATAAATGGTGCTGGGAAAATTGGACAGCTATATGCAAAAAATGAAACTTGACCACTCTCTCACACCATACACAAAGATAAACTCCAAATGGATGAAAGACCGATGTGAGACAGGAATCCATTAAAATCATAGAATAAAACATAGGCTGCAACCTCTTTGACATCAGCCACAGCAACTTTTTTAATGACACGTTTCCAAAGGCAAGAGAAACAAAAGAAAAAAATGAACTTGTGGGACTTCATCAAGATAAAAGCCTTCTGCACAGCCAAGGAAACAGTCAACAAAACAAAGAGGCAAACCACGGAATGGGAGAAGGTATCTTCAAATGACACTACAGATAAAAGACTGGTATCCAAGATCCATAAAGAACTTCTCAAACTCAATACGCGAGAAACAAATAATCAAATCAAAAAATGGGTAGAAGATATGAACAGACACTTTTCCAATGAAGACATACAAATGGCTAACAGACACATGAAAAAATGTTCAAAATCATTAGCCATCAGGGAAATTCAAATCAAAACCACATTGGGATACCACCTTACGCCAGTTAGAATGGCAAAAATTGACAAGGCAGGAAACAACAAATGTTGGAGAGGATGTGGAGAAAGGGGAACCCTCTTACACTGTTGGTGGGAATGCAAGTTGGTACAGCCACTCTGGAAAACAGTGGGGAGTCCCTTAAAAGTTAAAAATAGAGCTATCCTATGACCCAGCAATTGTACTACTGGGTATTTACACCAAAGATACAGACATAGTGAAGAGAAGGGCCATATGCACCCCAGTGTTCATAGCAGCACTGTCCACAATAGCCAAACTATGGAAGGAACCGAGATGCCTTTCAATAGATGAATGGATAAAGAAGATGTGGTCCATATATACAATGGAATATTATTCAGCTATCAGAAAGAATGATTACCGAACATTTGTATCAACATGGATGAAACTGGAGGAGATTATGCTAAGTGAAATAAGTCAAGCGGAGAAAGACAATTATCATATGGTTTCACTCATTTGTGGAACATAAGGAATAGCAGGGAGATTGGTAAGAGAAGGAAGGGGAAAACGAAGGGGGGGAAAACAGAGGGGGAAATGACCCATGAGAGACTATGGGCTCTGGGAAACAAACTGAGGGTTTTAGAGGGGAGGGGGTGGTGGGATGGGCTAGCCCGGTGATGGGTATTAAGGAGGGCACGTATTGCATGGAGCAATGGGTGTTATACGCAAACAATGAATTATAGAACACTACATCAAAAACTAATGATGTACTGTATGGCGAATAACACATCATAATAAATAAATAAATAAATAAATAAATAAATAAATAAAGAAAGAAAGAAAGAAAGAAAGAAAAAAAAAGAAAATGCCAACTAATACACAGAAGAAATAATGGAATTATAAAATCACCATATAATGGCAATTTTTTTGTATTGTTCTTGTAACTTCTCTGTAAGTTTAAAACTTTAAAATAAAAAGTTTAAAAAATCAGAATTATAATATAAAAGTAAAATAGTTATTACACTAAATATTGCACTAAATATTATACTAAATATTGTACTATGTTTTTGTACTAAAATACATACAAAAAGAAAACCTATGGAGAAGTCACATTTGTTTTGTTAATTAAATAACACTGGCAGTTTTTAGGCACTTCAAGAGAGACTTTAAGTTGTTACAGAATTTTCCATTTAAAAGGTCTGAGGTTTTAAAATGAGAATATTCTTTGAAACCAATTTTTATGGAAAATTACTAAGAAACATAGAAAAAGCACGTCTTTGTGGATCATGGGTAGAGTTCACAATCTTGTATTACAACCCTCATGCTGTGCTTTGCTATGATTGGTAGCCCAAAGGCATCATTTTGAGTGGAATCATATTGTTTAGGAGTAGTAACTCATGCTGTTCTACTACAAAGCAATCAGTAACACAGAGATCAATTGGACAGAAAAGAAGAAAAAGGAAAGAGGCAGTTGAAATGCCATTATTTCTGATATTAAAGATATTAAGAGAGAAGATATTGAGAGTGGCCTGAATAGAAATTATATTGACTTTTACAAAATATTTAAAAGTACATACTCATGGCTTAATACCTTTAAAGGAAAAAAAATTCAAAGCATATATTTAGATAGGTAGAGTACAGCATAAAACATGATGTGAATAAGATATATGAGTATCATTATCATTAATCTGATTGAAATTAGCCAATACTGATAAATGGACTCCGCAAAGCTAAGTCATAAAGCCCCCAAAGATTGTTTTACCATTTTCTTAAAGCTTTCCTCAGTAAAATTAACTGTAATCCATGTTTTTGATTATTTTATGTCTATGCCCCAAAGATAGCAGTCTGACAATATGATTTTATTATTTGACACTTCTCAATGTCTTCTTTAAGATTTCTTTAATGTCTTTAATATCAGCCTAAGAAATAATGTCAGGAAATCCTCATCTTGATGAAGATGAACAATATGCAATTTCCAGAGATTAAGAATTTGCTAAAATTAAATAGTTTTGATTAAAGAAACTTGGTTCACAAAGCTTGAAGAATAGTGTCACACAGAAAATATTCAAGACAAGTCTGGAGACCAAGAGACCCAGTTTCAAATCTTGATTCTGGAATGTATAAACTCTCTGACTTTGTATAAGTTCCTTAATAAGTCCCTGTGCCACACTGGCTTCTTTTGTAAAACAGAAAAAAAAAAAAAGTGTAACTAAGCAATCTCTAAGTCTCTTCCTGTTTTAACAATTTCTACATCTGTTCCCACTTGTTAACATCTCCAATTTGAGTTTCATGTACATTAATTATGCATTGAAAGTCAAATGACAATTCATTTTTTATCAGAGTGGATGAACATATGGACAAGGGTAATGTTGACTATGAAGATTCAATAGACCAAAGAAGCAAGTTCATCTATTCATGTTTTTGCCAAGTCATGTACTTTATTAATTATTACATTTACATTGAGGCATGCTTCATCAGGCAGCCTTTCCTAATATAAAATCACTTCTTAAAAATTATCAAATAATGTAAGTTGGTTTTGGTTTATTTGCTTTAATGCTGTTTTGACCCAGTTTTGAGACCCAGTTTGAGCTATAATTTGGTCGGCTTCCATTCTTGAACAGTTACATCCACACCCAACCTTAAATCTGGCTCTTGCACACTTGAGCTTCTATGCACAAGCCCTAATCACACTGGGGCCAGGTGAACTAGGTCCAGACAACTAGGGTCAGCCCCTATGCCCCACAGACAAAGAGAAATTATAAAAAATAGCCAATTCACAGGGATCCCAAGAAATCTAGCTAACGTCATCCCCCCTGCCATACATAAACTGCCACCTAGAGTTTCGGTTTGCTGTTACCCTGTCCCAGGAGCAACCCCTTGTTTGGCCTTGCCTGGCAGTCTTCTCTCATCTGGACTTCTAAGTAAGAGTTTTTGCCTCTGATCCATGAGTCTCATTTATTGTGTTGTGTTTCACCATCAAAAGAATCTTTAAATCTTATAAAACAATTGACACTGTGAAAGCAGGGTGGCATGACCTTGGCCCCTAACTCTTAGATGGCTTCATGAGAGACTGTTCGTGTCTTTTTTTTTTAAGATTTTATTTATTGGGGCGCCTGGGTGGCACAGTTGTTAAGCGCCTGCCTTCGGCTCAGAGAGTGATCCCAGCGTTCTGGGATAGAGCCCCACATCGGGCTCCTCCGCTAGGAGCCTGCTTCTTCCTCTCCCACTCCCTCTGCTTGTGTTCCCTCTCTCGCTGGGTGTCTCTCTCTATCAAATAAATAAATAAAATCTTTTAAAAAAGATTTTAGCTAAGTGTGAACCTCAATCTTTTTTTAAAGATTTTATTTATTTATTTGACAGAGAGAGAGCACAAGCAGGGGACCGGGGGGGGGGGGAGAGAGGGGGGGGGGAGAGAGAGAGAGTCTGGGATAGAGCCCCACATCGGGCTCCTCCGCTAGGAGCCTGCTTCTTCCTCTCCCACTCCCTCTGCTTGTGTTCCCTCTCTCGCTGGGTGTCTCTCTCTATCAAATAAATAAATAAAATCTTTTAAAAAAGATTTTAGCTAAGTGTGAACCTCAATCTTTTTTTAAAGATTTTATTTATTTATTTGACAGAGAGAGAGCACAAGCAGGGGACCGGGGGGGGGCAGAGAGGGAGAGGGAGAAGGAGGCTCTCCGCTGAGCAGGGAGCCCAATGCAGGGCTCAAGCCCAGGAGCTGGGATCATAACCTGAGCCAAAGGCAGATGCTTAACCGACTGAGCCACCCAGGCACCCTGGGACTGTTCTCGTCTTGTTAATTACTTCCAAGCTACTGCATGAGCAGTGTGAGCTGAGCTAATAAAGCCTTGCTGCTTGCCACTGTGACTCTAGGTAGGAGCCATGATTCTCCTTATCCAAATATCTTGGGTATAGGAATTATCGAAGTTAATAGCATTAGTTGGCTAAACTTCTTGGGCTAGATAGCCCAGATGAAACCTACCTTAGGGTGATAGGAGCGATGGGTCAGTTGAATCACATCTTCTCAGGTTGGCATTCAGGTGTGTTTCAGATCAAGGCTGTGTTTAGCAGAGCCCTACTCTAGGGGTCTATCACTTCTTTGGTATTGGTGCTTCTTTATAGTTATTTGGGGGCAGAACTCTAGTGTGTCTGTGTGTTTGGGATTGGAGGAAAACACTGGTTAGGCTGCCCAAGAGTAGAGAAATGGTACCTTCATATTCTTGTTGGTGTTGCTCAGGTAACAGTACTGGCCTAGCTGTCTTCTTTGCTGCTATATATATTGCTGTTATCAACAAACTTCATGCACCCTGACCCTCAAGGGCCTGAAGAGTTACAACCTTGGAGTCTAGGAGCCCAATGCTTAATCAAAAGGGGGCCTCTGGAACAAGAGAAGAATACCTTCTCCCTGCATGCCACCTCATCCCAAGAATACCTGCTGGAATTATCCAGTTGTCTAAGTAATGCAAGCCTTCTAGCCACTGTGCTTGGGCCTTTGTAAGTGCAACTATATATTAACATGCCAAGGGAATGATACTTGGGACAAGGGGACTAACTACACTATTCCAAGGAGAGGTTGCTTTAGCTAAGTGTGAACCTCAATCTTCGGGAGTTGGACAGAGAAGCCTTAGAAGGAGAGACAGATGTGCATAAGGCAGGTCATACACTACCTCCCTCTTTTCCTATAACCCATAAGAGGGTCATACTCAGTTATCAAGGACAGGGGAAAACAAAACAAAACAAAACAAAACAAAAAAACCCACACTCTTCAGATAGCTAGAAGCTCAAAAGAAAACCACAAAGGAATGGAAGAGCACTACATGTGTTTCTTCGGGGTAAATCCCTAGTAGTGCAATTGCTGGGTTGTATAGTAGTTCTATTTTTAACTTTTTGAGGAAACTTCATACCGTTATCCAGAGTGGTTGTACCAGCTTGCATTCCCATCAACAGTGTAAGAGGGCTCCACTTTCTCCTCATCCTTGCCAACATTTGTTGTTTCCTGTCTTGTTAATTTTAGCCTTTCTGACTGGTGTAAGGTGGTATCTAATTGTAGTTTTGATTTGTATTTCCCCGATGCTGAGAGATGTTGAACATTTTTTCAAGTGTCTGTTGGCCATTTGTATGTCTTGTTTAGAGCAATGTCTGTTCATGTCTTATGCCCATTTCTTGATTGGATTATTTGTTTTTTGGGTGTTGAGTTTGGTAAGTTCTTTATAGATCTTGGATACTAGCCCTTTATCTAATATGTCATTTGCAAATATCTTCTCCCATTCTGTAGGTTGCCTTTTAGTTTTGTTAACTGTTTCCTTTGCTGTGCAGAAGCTTTTAATCTTGATGAAGTTACAATAGGTCATTTTTGCTTTTGTTTCCCTTGCCTTTGGAGATGTGTCTAGCAGGAAGTTGCTGTGGCCAAGGACACAGAGTTTGCTGCCTGTGTTCTCCTCTAGGATTTTGATGGATTCCTGTTTCACATTTAGGTCTTTCATTCATTTTGAGTTTATCTTTGTGTATGATATAAGAAAATGGTCCAGTTTCATTCTTTTATATGTGGCTTTCCAATTTTCCCAGCATCATTTATTGAGGAGACTGTCTTTTTTTCCATTGGATATTCTTTCCTGCTTTGTCAAAGATTAGTTGACCATAGAGTTGAGGTTCCATTTCTGTGTTCTCCATTCTGTTCCACTGATCTGTGTGTCTGTTTTTGTGCCAGTATCACACTGTCTGGATGATTACAGTTGTGCCAAAATGTTCATAGCAGCAATGTCCACGATAGCCAAGCTCTGGAAAGAGCTGAGACATCCATCAACAGATGAATGGATAAAGATGTGGCATATATACACAATGGAATATTACTCAGCCATCAGGAAGGATGAATATTTACTATTTATATTGACATGGATGGAGTTGGAGGGTATTATGCTGAGTGAAATTAAGTCAATCAGAGACAGGCAATTATCATATGGTTTCACTCATATGTGGAATATAAGAAACAGCACAGAGGATCATAGGGTAAGGGAGGGAAAACTGAATGGGAAGTCATCAGAGAGGGAAAAAAAAACATGAGAGATATTTATTTTTTAAAAGTATTATTTATTTATTTATTTTTGTGAGAGAGAGAATGAGCATGAGCAGGGGGGAGCAGCAGAGGGAGAGGGAGAAGCAGGCCCCCCCGATGAGCAGGGAGCCCGCCGTGGGACTCGATCCCAGGACCCCGGGATCATGGCCTGAGCTGATGGCAGATGCTTAACTTACTTAGCCACCCAGGTGCCCAACAATGAGAGACTCTTAACTGTAGGAAACAAAGTAAAGTTTCCTGGAAGGGGTGGGTGGGGGCTGGGCATTAGGGCAGGTGATGTGATAAGCACTGGGTGTTATATGCAACCGATAAATTATTGAATACTACATCTGAAACTAAGTATGTACTTTATGTTGGCTAATTGAATTTAAATTAAAAATAAAAGGAATGGAAGAAAAAAATTACAGCTGGGACAGAACATTTAAAAATTATTAAATAAACAAAAAAGATCTCTCTCTCTCTCTCTCTGTATATATACACACAAGTATATTATCTATCTCTCTCTCTCTCTCTCACACACACACACAATGTCCATAATTTGACCCAATTGAAAATCCAAAATTTGCCAAAAGAATTTATATAACAAAAAGATAAAAAGAAAAAAGGGCACTAATTGGCTTTTGTGCCTCTATAAAATAAGTTCTGAACTTTAATATTTGTTACAATGCACCAACTGACAAAGCTTTATGGACTGAATACTGGGGCTCAAATTAGTTATACCTGAGGATTCCACTAAATTTAAAATGTACCCACTATAATCTTAGAAAAGTAAATATGTATAAAGTAGAGAAAAAATAGATATGTCTCACTTGAATTGTAACCTTGATTAAATTTCTCTTTCATAGCACCAACTGCTCTAAAATATCTCATAGCAGCCTTGCACCTGTGGTCCCCAAGTTCTCAGGCCTTCATTATCACACTGGGAGTTACACCACCGACTCCCCTTGTTCTCAGGCCTTTGGATTAGGACTGAATTGTATCACAGTCTTTCCTGGTTCTCCAGTTTGCAGATGGCATACTGTGGGACTTCTCAATCTCCATAATCAGGTAAGCCAAATTTCCATAGTAAATGTCTTCCATATCTATCTATATATATATATCCTACTGGACTATTTCTCCAGAGAACCATGACTAATACAGTGGCCATAGGTATTTTGACATAATGAGTAATGAATTAAAATTAAGTCTTTAGCACTTGGAAATTGGCTTGATAAAATGAGACCCCCCACAGACTTCTAGTTAAAATGGTTAACATGTCCCAATATAACTAAAAACAGGGACTTCAAGAATTAAAACTTATTATATAAGACCTAATTTGTTAAGTGGTGATAGCCCCACTGAATCTTTATTTAATAGCCTGATTTTGCCTATTCTCAAACCTAAGAATAATAAATGGCACCTCATGGAAAATTCCTGCAGTGTATTGATGTGGTGCAATACCTTAAGGTCCTACTCAATGCCCATGTTACAAACTGAAATTTGTCTGCTCGAAATTCATGTTAACGTCCGATCCCCTGGTACCTCAGATTATGACTGTATTTGGAGATAGGGTCATTAAAGAGGTAAAATGAGGTCATATGGGTGGGCCCTAATTTAATATGACCAGTGTCCTTACAAGAAGAGGAGATTAGGAGACAGATATGTACAGGAGAAAGACCATGTGAAGACAGAGGGAGAAGACAACCATCTATAAGCCATGAAGAAAGGTCTCAGGATGAAACCAACCTTGTCAACACAATGATTTTGGACTTCTAGCCTCCAGAATGATGAGAAAATAAATTTCTACTGTTTAAGCCACCTAGTCTGTGGTACTCCATTATGGCAGCTCTAGAAAATTAACACAGCCCAATATTATTGAAATTACTAACTCCATCTGATTAGCAACTAAATAATATTTGCTACTACAAATTTGGCTAATACGTTCTACGCAGTGCGTATTTCAATAGCCTCTCAAGCACAGTCTGCTTTCATCTGGGAACACAATACACTTTTACTGAGGTATCCATGCAGTTCTGTGCAGCCTTGTCATCTTTACAGACAAGATCTTAACAACATCTATTTTTCTCCAGGAACCTAGGTAAGACATTACATGGATCACATCCTCCTTCATGAGATTTCATTGAACACACTTATTAGGACATACCAGTCCAACATATTTTGGTCCCTTTTGAGTTCTGGAGACAACTTATTCCTTATTTACAAATTCTACTTAATGTAGCTAATGCCCCCACTTACAAATCAGCCCAACTTAAATGGAGCTCCTTCTGACAGAAGGTCCTAAAACATGTCCAAATTAAAACCAATAGGCACTCCCATTAGTGTCCTCAGAGAATTCTTCATTGTAGAGCCTTGTTAACCTCCTTGCAAGCCTCCTAGAATCTCTGGACCCCTTATGATGGCATAAGTTGCCCACGGGCTTCTGATGTAAAACAACCAACCAAACAAATGCCCTGCTCTTTTTATCTATGTGTTATCCATAATAAGAGTGACAACTGTTCGCTACACACTGGCATCTCCTGGAAATAAAAACTCTCATAGATCGTGAGTCTGTGACTTCCCTCACCTAGCTGCCCATGTGCCCTAGGTCATGAAAGCAGTACCCTAGAAGCTTAGTGCTGAGCAACTGAGGACTTCTAGATATAAGATACAGCCAAGCCTGAGCCCTCTGACATGGATCACCACAAGAGGGATGGCCTTCCCTGTTCTCAGTCCTTTGCCAGATGTCATGACACTACAGGGGTCACCCTTACCCCGAACCCCTTGACTACCTGGAAAGTCCCTTGGGATTAAATGAGTGACTAGCAATGGAAGTTCATAGATTGTGTGAATGGCACTGCAGCTATCTTAAGTCACGAGGCTAATGGAATGCTGTGGCTTTCCACCTCTTCACTAGGATGACTGGCAGAAGATGGAATCCAAAGGTTAACACAATGGCCAAACTTCAGGCAGTCATCTTAATGTTGCCCTGGTCAGTAAATGGTCTCATCTGTACAGTTTTACAAACTTTTGAGTTATTGACAAAGAGTTGTTCCATTCATGGTGGAGAACTCTGGGAATCTCTTGCTTCACAGATATTCAAAATCTAAATCGAGGTCACACATGTTTCTGCATATACTAAGGCCATTTCTTATCCCCTTTGGAGTACTAGACATTACTAGTAATCATCAACACACACATTTCACTTCTCAGAATACACAATGCTGGGTTCTTGAAAAAGACATTCCATGAAACCTTCATTTCTCTGATAGGTCCCAGGAAATTGGTTTAATTGAAAGTCTCCAGTGGGCTCCTCACAGAACTCCTATTAAAGTTACAAAATAACAAATGCATCTCTAAATGGTTCTCTATCTTGTCCCAGGCCTTAATCATTCTTATTTCAAGCCTTCCTGGCCAACTCACACCTCACATCAACTTTAGCAAAATCTTCCCATCGCCCTTTCCTATATTTAAAGAGGAATATATCTTGTCTCTATGTATATAAATATTTATTATAGATGAGGTTCTTTAATACTCCATCTTCCTACCTTTATGGGTTTTTGATCCTGCCTCCATCTCAGAAGGACTGGAAGCCAGATGGAGGACACATACTTTTCTAGTACCTACTAACCATAGATCATCTCATGGCTATCTGTTCTAGGTGGGCCAGGCACCTGCCCATCTATCAAGAGTTTAGCTAACCTATACTCCTTGTATTGCTGCCTTGGCATCCATTTTGTTTGGCGAAGTAGACCTCAGTGATCTTAAACTGACACTAGTCCGCTCCTTCAAGTGCATACCTTAGATAGCAGCCCAAAGAGTCACAAGCAAATACAAGTTCCTGATATGACTTCCTCAGTAGCCCTTGTGATCGATAGTCTTCCCTGCTCCCCAGAGCCTTCACCTTATGCGTTCCTTAAATAAGACTCCTAGGTGATTTTCTCAAACCCTGCTCTTTGGTTTGAATCGACCAATTAAGCTTTAGCCTGGGAACCCCAAAGCACTCCACCCATGATCCTAATAAAGCCATGTGCTCCAGGTAGCATCTCTCTCTGTACTCTGCTTTGATCTCCCCATATGCCCTCTGAGGCATGCTAGGTACTTCTTCCAAGACCATTGCATAATAAACTTCTCTATTTCAACTCTTCTTATTGTGTGATGTTAAACAGTGGGTCACCATCTGGCACCCTGTGCTCCACTTAATAAGTATTAATTCAACAGATTCATAACACTATCATGTATGAGATCCATTAAAGACTAAATTTCCACCACTCAAAAAATCTTCTTTAATACTAAGTTTTAAAATTAATGTTCCTAGGCCATTCCCAAATATAGAGTAGACTAGTAAGAAGGGAGATTAAAAACAACAACAAAACAAAAAACTCCACTTAATAAACAGGGATAAAAGTTGGAGATAATAATGGAATCAACACCATATCTCATAATTATGAAACCAAACAACCTCTCCTCCTTGGAAACAATACATGCTAGACAAAAATCAACATAAGGCAACAAAAGCCCTTCAAGTGCAGCTGCACACCATTCTGCTCACTGTTGGTCTTGTTGTTATTGGGTACTTTCACTGATATGTGATCCAGAGGCCTAACACTCTAAACAAGCTGTTGTTTCAACCAAACACAGGAAATGCTGAAGCTCCTATGCCCTTAAGGTTAGGAGATACAGGCCCTGAAGCTCAAAAACCTTCCTGGCTTGCCTGCCACCAATCAAACCAATGACTGAAACAAAGGGCTATTGTCATTGACTAAATTGGAGGCATGGCTAAAGGCTAATGCTGAAGTTCCAACTTCAGCCACAGGTATTTTAATTGGCAAACAACCTGACACTCTATTAACAATATGCACCCAAATTGGGCCATATGATTAAAATTTATTTTCAGCAGAATCCCTCTCATCATCCAACTGGGTGAAACACTGGACTGTTTTGATTTGTTAGATTCGGTCACCCTCAATTAGGGCTTTAATTGTGTCAGCTTCCAGGGCTTTGCTCCAATGATAGCAGTGTCACAGATGCTGGCATTCTCTTTGCTAGTTGTGTATGTACAAAGTTCCTTGACTTAAAAGATATTTCCAAGTCAAGTTCCCAGGACCAAAGTTGCCTTCAAATTCCACAACTGGCTTATTAGCCTTCTTGTAATTTCATGGAGACACAAAAACATGACCGACATCAAACCATGTCAAAATCCACCAGAGAAGGATCTTCTAATCCTACATCTCGGAAGACACCACCCTGGCCCTGGAGTTCATGTCTTCATCACCCAGGAGATAACATCACTTCAGAGGACACTGCCCCAACCCAAGACCTCCCTATTAGAGGTGACTTTTTCTCTCACTCCAGAGACACTTTCACCTCAGACACTGAGATCACTGACCTAACAATGTCTACAGATTGAGCCTCTCATGACATTGACAAATTGGACTTGGCACATCTATTGCTTTTCTTCCTTTGATATTAGAGATTCTACAACTCATGAATTCACTATTTATTTAGTCCCTGATCCTCTCATATTTCTTGTTCTCTGCCAAAATGTATACCCTTAAACTCCTGTGCCTGAAAGGAAATTTGATAGAGGTTAGTAGTATTTGTGTCATTCAAAATATTAATGGAGATTATTGCTTTCCCCAGGGGGACCGGTTTCATATCAGTCACCCCCTTACCCCCTTGGGAAGAACACTCCCACTCTTCAGTACCTTCTCCTTCTCCTAACCCCGGCTTTCCACTATGACCTTATGCCCTGCATTTCAGACCATGTCCACCATGATCACTCCTTCCCCTGGGTTATAAACAAATACCACGGATTTACCTTACTAAACTATCAGTTCATAGCCTCCAACAAAACTGTTGGGCCTGCCACACTGACTCAAAGAATACATCAAAATATTACTGTAATAAAAAATATAACTCCAACTTTTAACACATTTTACAAATCTACTAAGGTATTATTAGAAACTTTGAAATCCCTTATCTGTTTTCTTGGCTAATGCCAAATAATGGGAAACTTAGTTATGGGCTGGCCGATAAGGACTTTTTATACTTCCACTTGTCTTCCTCTATTTACTCTCACAACAAAATGTTTTTTATGTTATTTGGGGCAACTTATGATGTCATACTCTAAATTTCTCCTCTACTATTTGGGCCACTCAACACACCAAATAATCAAGCTCAAAATTAATGTCAAGACATGAAGGGGTTAACTGTAATATAAGTTTTGTTATTATTTTATTATTTTTTTTGCAATACTGCAGTAGATCCTGTTTTGAGGCCCTGATCTGAGGCTGTTCAGCTACCCTTCTTGAGCAGCTGAATGTGTCTACACTTAACTATTTCAGTTATGTGGCTCGGTGCACTATACACTAGCTCTCACTGTCTAGGAGTAACATACAAGACAACCAAAGACAATCCTCGTTTCCCAGAGCACGTCCTTGCGTTGTTGTCTTCTATAGTTTGGATCTATAAGAATGATAAATTCTTTCATCTATATGAATGTCATTGTGTGCCATCAAAAAGTGGTATTTTTAATCCTATAAAATATGTATACAACAGATGCCCCCAGCAATAGACTATATGTGGAATTAAGGAGGGTTAATATCTTTAGGAACCTTAAAGGAAAAAAATTGCCTATTCTCTAGGTAAAACAAGCTATGTTCTGTTTTGGAGAACCTCAAATATAAGATACCATCACTATCTCTCACCCTAGACACAATTTCTGTTTCTACAAACTAAGATGTCTTGAATTTAAAAGATTGACATTTGATTTTCAAACTGTGTACACCACCCTTCCAATCTTTCACTCAACGTCTCTTTCTGATGTAACTGTCTGCATGAAGAATTATGGTAAATTTCTTACTCCTGAGTATATGATGAGTTGAAGATACCTACAAAAATTATATGGAAAATGAATAAAAAACTATAACAGTAATGGTTTATTTTTAGACGACTTCCAAATTACCCTGGTGGCTTCTATTTGGTAATTTTTTTTTTTATGATTTTATTTATTCGACAGAGATAGAGACAGACAGCCAGCAAGAGAGGGAACACAAGCAGGGGGAGTGGGAGAGGAAGAAGCAGGCTCATAGCGGAGGAGCCTGATGTGGGGCTCGAGCCCATAACGCTGGGATCACGCCCTGAGCTGAAGGCAGACGCTTAACGCTTAACCGCTGTGCCACCCAGGCGCCCCTATTTGGAAATTTTTTAATAATGACAATAGTCTAAAAAAAACCCCAGGAAACACCAATGATACATATAATACATACGTTTAGGTAGGGATTTTTTAAATTCTTAACTAAAAAAAAAAAATGTTTACATTTTGAGAAAGCAATGAGCTTGCCTGTATTCCTTAATTTGCAGCATAATATTAGGCAAGGCAAGTAACATATACAAGATATATAATGTCCCTATATAGATGCTCATAGTAACTACCTCATGGGTTGTATTTTTTATTATTATTAATATTTTGAGAGATAGAGAAACTGAGAGAGAACAGGGGAAGAGACAGAAGGAGAGAGAGAATCTCAGGCAGATTCCATGCTAAGCATGGAGTCAGATATGGGGCTCAATCCATGACCTTGAGATTATGACCTGAAGCAAAATCAAGAGCCACCCAACAGGCCTGTATTTTTTGTTTAAAGACTTAAGTATTTGAGAAATAGAGAGAGAGAATGAGAAAGAGGTGGGGAGGGACAGAGGGAGAGGGAGAGACAGTCTTAAGCAGACACTGCACTGAGCATGGAGCCCAACTTGGGGCTTAATCTCATGACCCTGAGATCATGACCTGAACTGAAACCAAGAGTCTGATGCTTAACCTACTGTGCCACCCAGGTGCCCCCCTCATGGGTTGTAAGTGTTAAATAATGTATGTAAACACTTAGCAAGCATCGTGTAGCATGAACTAAATAATTTATTGTTATTAGTAGTAAAATTATTTTAATTTTTAACATATTAAGGGATAGTGAGGCACAAAGTATTTAAATAAAGTAAAAACAACCTCAGCTTGAAATAGAATAGGTGTTTGATGAATCTTCAGTGACCAAAATTAGATACATGATAAATTTGAACAAAATATGAACCAGAAGGATTATGTAAGTCATCCCCACCTCTTCCTCCAAAAGCTGGAAACCCATAGCAAAGTACGACATTTTCGTCTTAAGATGCCTGCCATGTTGTTAAAAGGATTTGAAACATTCCAAGTAACAAATAAAACCCGTGAAGAATTGTTCCTATAAACAAACAAACAAACAAACAAAAAAACAAAACAAAATGAAATAAAAAAATTATTCCCATGCTCTTAAGAACTCCCCAATTCTCAGATGTGCACAAGGTATTTTACTCAATGTAATCAATATATTAAGTTTACTAAAACCCAAATCTAGTCTTCTCTTTGCTTAGGTAGAAAATTTACTACTGTTTATAGGCATTTTTCAAGTTTTTATGCTACTTGAAGGGGATGTTACCTCTAGATTTAACTGAATAGTTTAAATTTCCCTTCAATTTTAGCAGTTCATTCCATTTTTTAAACTACATTTCTAGACCATACATGGTTCCTTGTATTTTTATATTATTCACACAGGCTATAATCATTAGGAAATGATTATTTTTGCTATATATAAAAATCAGACCATCTAAGCAAATGTATTCATAGAAATTGAAGTCCTTAGAACCAGTTATTAATATTCCACGAATAAATACATTCATGAGAATATGATTTGAAGGTACAGTTTTTAAAAAATAGACAAATAAACTGATGTTTATTCATTTTAGTTTCTATGGAAGAGTTATTCTGATGCACACTAGGATAAATGATCAGTGTAAATGTGCTAAAATGGTATCTATCCAATTATGTAGAAGTTTTTTTTTTTTTTCTTCTGTCAAATCAATAGGTTCTGCCAAGGCAATATGGTAAAATATCAAATAAAAGATAATTCTTATATATGAGCTCACCTAGTCACAATTTCAACCTATGTCTGTAGGATATTAGGAGAATTTTAAAGAATATCTCTTTTCTAATATGTAATTGTGATGCCAGACAGAAGAAAAACACAAGGTACAAATCCTTAAAGTATCTAACAAGTAGAGAAAATAAATACATACTTTTTTAAAGTAAAAAATTTATTGCATATTTTTGTGAAATATACCTGATACCTAAATTACATTTAAATTGGATATTAGAATTAAAAATATATATTGCAGCTTTTTACTTTTTCTTCCATTCAAGTAATTATATGTTAATTTTCTTAATTTTATTGCTTATGATTTCAGCTCTATTTGAGGTAAAGTATATTTATGTAAAATTCCATATTATCTTGTTGAATTTTCTAATTACACATTTTATTAGTCAGCATTCTCCAGAGAAACATAAATGAGAGGATGTGTGTGTGTGTGTGTGTGTGTGTGTATATATATAGAGAGAGAGAGAGAGAGAGAGAGAGAGAGATTTACTTTAAGGAGTCATCTCATGTAGGCCAGTATTACCTTGATCCCCAAACCAGGCAAAGACCCCATCAAAAAGGAGAATTACAGACCGATATCCCTGATGAATATGGACACCAAAATTCTCAACAAGATCTTAGCTAATAGGATCCAACAGTACATTAAAAGGATTATCCATCATGACCAAGTGGGATTCATCCCTGGGATGCAAGGGTGGTTCGACATTCACAAATCAATCACTGTGATAGATCACATCAACAAGAAAAGAGTCAAGAATGATATGATCCTGTCAATTGATGCAGAAGAAGCATTTGACAAAATACAGCATCCTTTCCTGATTAAAACCCTTCAGAGTGCAGGGATAGAGGGTACATTCCTCAATTTCATAAAAACCATCTATGAAAAGCCTATGGTGAACATCATTCTCAACGGGGAAAAGCTGAGAGCCTTTCCCTTAAGATCAGGAACACGACGAGGATGCCCACTCTCGCCATTATCATTCAACATAGTACTAGAAGTCCTTGCAACAGCAATCAGACAACAAAAAGGGATCAAAGGTATTCAATTCGGCAAAGAAGAAGTCAAACTGTCTCTCTTCACAGATGACATGATACTCCATATGGAAACCCAAAAGACTCCACCCACAAATTACTAGAACTTATAGAGCAATTCAGTAATGTGGCAGGATACAAAATCAATGCTCAGAAATCAGTTGCATTGCAATACATGAACAATGAGACTGAAGAAAGAGAAATTAGGGAATGGATTCCATTTACAATAGCACCAAAAACCATGAGATATCTCAGAATAAACTTAACCAGAGAGGTAAAGGATCTATACTCTAGAAACTACAGAACACTGATGAAAGACATTGAAGAACATACAAAAAGATGGAAAAACATTCCATGCTCATGGATTAGAAGAATTAACATAGTTAAAATGTCTATGCTACCCAGAGCAAGCTACACTTTCAATGCCATCCCGATCAAAATACCAATGATGTTTTTCAAAGTGCTGGAACAAACAGCCTTAAATTTGTGTGGAACCAGAAAAGGCCCCAAATCACCAAAGAATTGTTGAAAAGGGAAAACAAAGCTGGGGGCATCACGTTGCCTGATTTCAAGCTGTACTACAAAGCTGTGATCACAGAGACTGCATGGAACTAGCACAAAAACAGACACATAGACCAATGGAACAGAATAGAGACCTTAGCAATGGACCCTTGACTCTATGGGCAACTAATCTTTGACAAAGCAGGAAAAAAAACATCTGGTGGAAAAAATACAATCTCTTCAATAAATGGTGCTGGGAAAATTGGACAGCTATATGCAAAAAATGAAACTTGACCACTCTCTCACACCATACACAAAGATAAACTCCAAATGGATGAAAGACCTCGATGTGAGACAGGAATCCATCAAAATCATAGAGAAGAACATAGGCTGCAACCTCTTTGACATCGGTCACAGCAAATTCTTTAATGACATGTCTCCAAAGGCAAGAGAAACAAAAGAAAAAAATGAACTTGTGGGACTTCATCAAGATAAAAGCCTACTGCACAGCCAAGGAAACAGTCAAAAAAACTAAGAGGCAACCCACGGAATGGGAGAAGATATTTGCAAATGACACTATAGATAAAAGACTGGTATCCAAGATCTACAAAGAACTTCTCAAACTCAATACATGAGAAACAAATAAACAAATCAAAAAATGGGCAGAAGATATGAACAGGCACTTTTCCAATGAAGACGTACAAATGGCTTACAGACACATGAAAAAATGTTCAAAATCATTAGCCATCAGGGAAATTCAAATCAAAACCACATTGGGATACCACCTTACGCCAGTTAGAATGGCAAAAATTGACAAGGCAGGAAACAACAAATGTTGGAGAGGATGTGGAGAAAGGGGAACCCTCTTACACTGTTGGTGGGAATGCAAGTTGATACAGCCACTCTGGAAAACAGTGGGGAGGTCCCTTAAAAAGTTAAAAATTGAGCTACCCTATGATCCAGCAATTGCATTACTGGGTATTTACGCCAAAGATACAGACAGTGAAGAGAAGGGCCATATGCACCCCAGTGTTCATAGCAGCATTGTCCACAATAGCCAAACTATGGAAGGAACCGAGATGCCCTTCAACAGACGAATGGATAAAGAAGATGTGGTCCATATATACAATGGAATATTACTCAGCCATCAGAAAGAACGATTACCCAACATTTGCAGCAACATGGACAGGACTGGAGGAGATTATGCCAAGTGAAATAAGTCAAGCAGAGAAAGACAATTATCATATGGTTTCACTCATTTATGAAACATAAGAAATAGCAGGGAGATTGGTAGAGAAGGAAGGGAAGAATGAAGGGGGGTAAACAGAGGGGGAAATGAACCACGAGAGACTATGGACTCTGGAAAACAAACTGAGGGCTTCAGAGGGGAGGAGGGTGGGGGATTGGGATAGGCCCGTGATGGGTATTAAGGAGAGCACATATTGCATGGAGCAGCAGGTGTTATACACAAATAATGAATCATGGGACACTACATCAAAAACTAAGGATGTACTGTATGGTGACTAAGATAACATAATAAAAATTATTTAAAAAAATTTGTCTCATGTGATCATAGGTGGCTTGGTTAGTTCAAAATCTAATGGGGGAGGCTGGCAGACTGGAGACTCAGCAAAGAGTTACAGTTTGAGTCCAAAGGCAGTGTGATGGTGAATCAGGAAGAGCCAGTTTGGCGGGCGAAGTGCAAAGGCAGTTTGCTGAATTCCCTTTGGCTTGGGAGAGGTCAGGCTTTTTTTCTATTAAGGCATTCAACTGATTGGTTGAGGTTCATCTACCTCATGGAGAGTAATCTGTTTTACTCAAAGTCCAATGATTGAAATGTAAAACTAATCCAAAAACAGCCTCACAGAAACATCTAGAATAATGTTTCACTAAATATCTAGGCTTCATGGCCTAGCCTAGTTAACATATAAAATTGACCAGCACAAATCACATTTCTATTCTCTTTGTAGTAAATATAATAAGTAAACAGAATGAGTAGAAGTAAACATTTCTTATGTGTTTTGATTTAATATTATACTAAGGTCTTGCTATAGCTGATTACTGTAGATATACTGATACTGATACTAGTAATGAAGCATATTTCACCCCATATTCCATAGGTAAGAATTTCTTGAAGGAGCTTCTCCCTTATATTATAGGAACTATCTAAAATATCACAGTAAAATTATCATGATTCTTAAGTAATTCTCACTTCCATTAGAAGGGGCTAGCTATAGTCCCACCAGATTACAGAATACAGAATAACCTATTACCTTGTTACCCTACAATTCTCTAATATAGCATCATCCAGCCCCAACCAGAATCTGCATTTTCTGTTTCATGGAAGAACTGAAAAGAACTAAAATTAAACAAAAGTAAATGTAAGGTAACTCTCTCTAAAATGGCATTCCCCAAGCTGTTTAACTTGAAACAGTATCAGTATCCTATTTCTATTTTTTTAGGTTTAATAACTTAAAATACTTTTTTCTTCTACCATTCTTATTTTCATATTGAAATAGTCTAAGCTGACAGTCCTTCATGCTTCAATTTTTTTGTTTGTTTTTTCATGCTTCTTATTAGCTTCATTATATTTATTTTCTTTTTTTTTAATTTTCATCCTCAGTGGGATACTTTTTTTTTTTTAAAGATTTTATTTATTTATTTGACAGAGAGAGAGACAGCCAGCGAGAGAAGGAACACAAGCAGGGGGAGTGGGAGAGGAAGAAGCAGGCTCATAGCGGAGGAGCCTGATGTGGGGCTCAATCCCATAATGGCAGGATCACGCCCTGAGCCGAAGGCAGACGCTTAACCGCTGTGCCACCCAGGCGCCCCTAATTACATTTATTTTCTGACAAATTACTCCATCTTCTTTTTCTGGATATGACATGCAGATAATATTCCTCAAACATTATCTTTGCAGACATTTAACTTTTTATCAAACTTAAATTATCTAGCAGAATACTAGTTCAAAATAAACCTACAGAAGTTCCATACATACATTTGAAAATATCATGATACATCTATTTTTTTAAGACTTTATTTATTTATTTGAGAGAGAGAGTGCAAGCAGGGTGAATGGCAGAGGGAGAGGGAGAAGCAGGCTCTCTGCTGAGCGGGGAACCTGACATGGGGCTCGATCCCAGGACCTTGAGATCATGACCTGAGCTGAAGTCAGATGCTTAACCAACTGAGCCACCAAGGCACCCCATGTACGTCTCTTTCTTATAGATTCACAGTTAACAGCACACCATCAAATTCTGATAAATCATCCATTCATGAAATGACCAAGCACTTAGTATCTACTAGGTGCAGGCTCGCTCTGGGCACTAAATATACAGCTGCAAACAAAACAGGAATAAAATTCATATTCCCTTAAGTGTATATGCCACATACTCTATGCCACATATTAAATGTTATAATGGAAAGTAAAACACAGAATATGATATTTTTTATTGAGTTATAACCTAAGTAGAACAAAGTACATAAATCTTATGTGTGCAGTTCAACTAATTTTTGTATATTACTATGTAAACACCTAGATCAAGATGTAAGGTGTGATATTTCAGAAAGAGTGGTCAGGAAAGTTCTCACTAATGAAGTGATATTTGAGCAGAAAGCTTCGAAGCAAGTGAAGAAGCAAGCATGTAACTCTCAGAAGGAAATAATTACACTTTTAGGAAGGGTAGTACTTTCCAATAGTTTGATCATGCAGTCCATTACCTATGAAACTGTTAAATCCTGAAGAAATGTCCAACCCAATACACAGGGGTAGAGAGTAGGTGTGATGTATTCAAACTGCCTTTCTTATGCTGCAATACTGTATCTTCAAAGCTCTCAGAAATGATCTCTCCTCACGCAACAAAAATTCTTCATTCCAGAGAAGACATATGAGAATCAATCCTCATGTTTATTTTCACTACTTTTTTTCTTCTTGATGTACAGAGGTCTCTTCACTAATTGTTGCTTTCCCTGGTCTACTACAAAACTCCCTCAACATTCTAGGAGTTAACTTTAGTTTTCTTATATCGTCCCTTTACTTTTTTTTTTTTTAAAGGATTTTATTTTTTTATTTGAGAGAGTGAGCAATGGTGGGGTGCGGGCAGAGGGAGAGGGAGAAGGAAACTCCCTGTTGAGCAGGGAACCTGGCTTGGGGCTCAATCCCAGGACCCTGGGATCATGACCTGAGCCCAAAGAGATGCTTATATGACTAAGCCCCCTTTATGCCTTTACCTGTTATAGCTCTTTTGACCCTGGGCACTAAAGTAATCTACACACAATTTTTTCTATATATGTTTAATCTCATTTTCATAAGTATGTACTTCATGTTTCCATTTGTTTCTTATTTAAAATTTCTATATCTACAATGAGATTTCCCATCAGATCATTCACTATGTCTCCTTTTCTTTATTTTTGAGCATATTCGAAACAGTTGTTTTAAAGTCTTTGTCTATTTATTCTAACTTCTAGGTAATCTTAGGATCAGTTTTTATTGATTGTCTTTTCCCATGTCTAAGGGTAATACTTTTCCATTTTCTCACATATCAAGTAGATTTTGATTGCATGCTGGACATTGTTAATGATACATTCCAGAGAATTTAGCTTTTGTTATCTCTCTCTGAAAACTGTTGACCTTGACTCTGGCAGGCTTTTGAGTCACTGATAGATTTTCTATAATATGCTAGTCTTGATGATGATGATAATGATGATAATGATGACGATGATGACTTTTAAGGAAAGTATGCTATAGTTTTTACTTAGGTTCTACTATATGGCCATTACTCTAGGGCATGTGTTTTATTTTTAAGATGTGATCTCAACCGAATGCCCCATTGGTTCAGAAGGTCTCTCTATTCTAGGTGGACTAAAATTCCAGTGTCTTTCAGTGGTATTACACTTTAGGAATCTTGATTCTTTTTTTTTCTTTAAGATTTTATTTATTTATTTATTTTTATTTGAGAACGAGAGAGAGCAAGAGAAGAGCATGAGTGGGGGGATGGGGAGAGTAGAGTCAGACTCCCTGCTGAGCAGGGACCCTGATGTGGGGCTAAATCCCAGGACTCTGGGATTATGGCCTAGATGCTTAACTGACCGAGTCACCCAGGAGTCCCTTGATTCAGTTTTTATCCAGTAGCAGCTATTTTCTTCTCAATCTTGCAGAGTCTCACCTTGTGAATGTACATCCTAGAAATCAATCAGGACTCAAGATTAAGCCCTTCAAAAATGTCTACTTAACCTAACTCCTCATAGCAACTTCTTTCTCTTTAGTATCTTACCCATGAATTCCAGCCATTTTGTATCCCAGAAATTCTCTCTATGCCTCCTAACTCCATACTCTTCATGTCCCTGTGCCACGGTCAGGAAAGGAACTCTGGGCTCATCTAACATGTTTCCCTTCTATAGAGGATTAAAGTCCTATGTTGCCTTTTGTCCAATGCTTAAAATAAGTTGCCATATATACTTTGTCTACTTTTACAGTATTTTATTAAATTATGAAAGAGCATATTGAGTACCTGTTATTCCATTGTGTCAGAAAGGGACTGTCATTCTGTTTTTAACTTAAACATTTTTTTTTTCTAATCAAACATTTTACCTGCTCTTCACAAAAACTTTCAAAGCTGTTAAGGCAGGTCTCCCTCCCTATTCTATCTCCATTCTTCAGATTAAAAAAAAGATATCACTGGAGTTGTTTTAGTTATAATATTTCAATATTCTTAAAGTTCTTAAAATTTCTTAAAAGTTCTCAGATTAGAATCCATGACCCTTATCATATATTCCTTTTCCTTATCTATTACTCTACAGTGTTTTCTACTTCTGTAACACTGTATTATCTACAAATCATAATGGTTACAAATCACATCAGAAATGACTTTAAACACTCAGTTGCTCAATTTTTACTACTTTCTTATTTTCTTCTAAATTTTTAGATAATTCAGGCTTCCTTAAAAATATCAATCTTCTTGTTATCATTTGCTTGATATTTTCATTTCTAAGACTCTGACAGAAAAAAAAAAAAAGGCCATATAATTCAAGTAGATACCCCTATCTCTTTTTACACAATTCTTACAGAGAAATAAACAACAAAATTAAACCTTTTATTCCAATGTTACCACAAAAGTGTTCTGAAATCATCAAAAATACTAACTTTTCAAAATGTTTATGTATGAAAATTGGGACCACAGCCATGTCTTTTGCTTATTTTTAATTATTCAGTAAGTCATTTTCTGTCCTCACTATCTTCATGAATTGCCTCTTCTCTCATTTTATCCTATTAGGTCTTAGCAACCTAAGATACCATAAATGGTTACTGTTACATATATATTTTTATTTACTAACATAACAACAACCTCCTCCATTCAAACACTCCCCTCGCATATTAAAAAAAAAACTGTTAAATTCCATCACAAAAAAAAATTTTTAAAAATTGTCCTTGGTAAAAAAAATACACTCAATACAAGTGGTCTGCAAATTGTATCCCAAAAAACTGTAGGAGGTAGTTGCAATTTCCCTACAAGTAAACAAATTTTTCTCTCACACCCTAGTTTCCAGGGATTTACTGTCAGTGGGTTTCACAGCATTGAGCTAGAAATACATAATGAAAGGGAGGAAATAAAGAACTATTTAACTTATACTGATCAAGAAATAGAACCATATTTTTCTGCACCACTGCTATTTCTCAGCAGGTTACATATGTACAGGCTGATATACATTCCAGATCCCACAGGCTCTTGAAACTTAAAGACCTCAGTGTCCTTGGCCTGCTTATGACTTACAAGAGACATAAATATGGTTTGGGGATTAGGAGTAGAGGCATTGCATGTTGCAAATTTTAAATTGTCAATTAAACAGCATCATTGAATCCTGAGTAGAACTGCCAAGGGCATGTTTGTCTAAAAAAGGATGGATTAACACAGACAGTCCCCACTGACATTTAAGATACATATCTGTGATTCAGGACACTTGAGGATCCGTATCTAAACAATGTGATCACATTTCAAGTGCTGGAAGCAATTTTTGTCTTAGTAAACTGAAAAACCCTCAATCAAACAAAGAAAAACTCTCAAGATATACTTAACTTTGTAAACTATTTGTCAGCAGCATTTGTATTCACTATTCGTACATGTGATATTAAGCAGGTGCAAAAATACAGGTCCCTTGGATATGGTTGTATTGAATATAAAAATAAAAGACTGAGTGCCATTTCTGCACTCTGTAGCCTTTGTTGTTTGGTGAAGATAGTTTATTTGCTTTTATGAGAGTAGAGATTAGTAAACAAAAAAGTATAAACACTTGAGCTGACAAAAATTTAGAGTGCTTTATGTTTCAACTTATTATCTATACTAATTGTATTTCCTTTCACAAAGAGGTAAAATAAATATAAAAAGTAAAAACAAAATCAAAATAATAATCCCCCGAGCCCTTAAAAAAGACTACAGTCTCCTTTTTTAGGAATTACTTATAGCATTTTTCCATGAATTGAAGGAAATTAAGAATGTTTATTTTAAACAATCTTAGATTTTCGCTTTCATTTGTATAATTTAGTTATATCATAATTATATATATACCTATAAAGAGACACAAATATACACATATCATGATGTTATGAATTATTTGCTCTCTACAGTAAAAGTACACTAGCATATGATTTAAGAAAATTATTAAAATACGTTATATTCATAATGTTCTAGAAAACAGAAATTTCTAGAAAAAAAACTTTGTAGCTTAGCTATTTCTAGGACATTAGGCTTAGCCAACTTACAGTTATTGGTATTAATGGCAAAACAAGTATGATCTTTCAGGATTGTAAAATAAAGACAGAAAACTCATTAAAAGAAAAAAAATGATGAGCCACTTTTGATAGAACATTATTATATTAGACTGAATCTTTTGTTGCCTCCAGTGAACCATATTCTGTTATTCACACACTGTGTAGACCCTTCTCCTTGACTTTGGGCTGCTCCTATGCTATGATTTTACCAATAGAATACAGCAACACTGACATTCTTTCAGTTCCAGGCCTAAAAGTTAAGAAGGCAGAGCAGTTTCTGATTTTAAAGGTTTGAAACCCAGCTACTGTAAGAAGTTCAATTACCCTGAGACCACCAGATTGGAGGAAGCCCAAGCAGTTCCACGGAAGTGCACAAATGGAGAACTGAAGCCTTTTGCTTTCAACGCCAACAGAGCGTTCAGCCAAAAATTGGGATCAACTATCAGCCATGGGAGTGAGTACATTTCAGACCTCCCAACCATGCCAGAGCACCAGCAGAAATGAAGAGGTAAAGCAGAACCGACTAGTCAACCCAAAGAATTGTCATAAGTAATACATTGTTATCATTTTAAGCTATTAAATTTGGAGTTGGGATAATTTCAACAATTGTCACAGAGGATAAGTGCTGCTATGATCATCATACTAGTTAAGATTTTGCCTCAATTAATTTTTGTGAAGCATTTAAGTACCACACAGAGAAACTTTATTTTAATGACATTTCTACTATTGACAATGCTGAAACATCAGGACAAAAGGAAGCCTGAGTGAATAATCAGGAACATTGAGAAGTTGTGGGCCTACCAAACCCGTCTTTGCTGGCTTGAGCTTTATAAGAGCCAGATAAACCAAGGCAAGTGAAGAAAAATTACTGTGGCCTGGGTTAGGCTAACAAAATACTTTCATACTTAATATATGGAGGAAAAAAGAAATATACAGCAAAATGTAATTTTACTGAGAGTTGAAATAGTAAGATCAATTTGTTGTACTCAAAATATTAAAAAAAATTGGTTATAGAATCCTAATAGATATTTTCATTCATAAAAATATATTCTTTTAAGATTTTATTTATTTGTGAGAGAGAGAGCACAAGCAGGGGGTGCCAGGTAGAGGGAGAAGCAGGCTCCCTGGTGACCAAGGAGGCCAATGTGGGACTTGATCCCAAGACTGGGATCATGACCTGAGCCGAAGACAGATGCTTAACTGACTGAGCCACCCAGGAGTCCTCATAAATATATATTCTAAGGAAAAATCCAAAATCTTGGCTTTAAACATGTAATGACATTTTTACATAATTGCTATTTTTAAGTTCAAAACGGCAACTTCATTCATCTCTTAGCCATACGCCCATATCCTTTGTGCCTTATGCTTATAAAATTGCAATGGCCTCCTACCTACCCCTCTTCCCATCACCATTCATTTTTGCATATTGCACTAGACTAGACATCATACAGATAATACCTTATCTGTCATTTTGTTTGTTCAAAGACCTATGATAGCATCCACTTTGTTACATATTAACATCTAACATTCTCTATAAGTGGCTATATAGATGTTTGTGTGATTATGTCTGTATGTGTGTATTCTATATATGTTTTCACCCCTGTTGCCCTGAAATAGTCCTTTCATTCCTGGACATTGGGGCTTCTCCCTGTTCCCTGAACATATGAGACACTTTTTTGTGTGTGCCTTTGATTACATCTCACTTGTTACATGAAATATTCCTCACCAAGGTTGCTAACTGTCAAAAACATTTGTGGTGTACAGTGATCTTCAAATTTCTTCTGCTCATGGGATGCCTGGGTGGCTCAGTTGGTTAAGCAGCTGCTTTCAGCTCAGGTCATGATCCCCGGGTCCTGGGATCGAGTCCCATATTGGGTTTTCGTTCAGTAGGGAGGCTGCTTCTCCCTCTGCCTGCTTGTGCTCTCTCTTTCTCTCTCTCTGACAAATAAATAAATAAAATCTTAAAAAAAACCCCAAAAACAAAACAAATTTCTTCTGGTCAAGGACCCTTAATAAATGATTAAAAAATAGTGCAATTCTATCACATTTAAAGTGATATTTTAAAAAGTTATCATAAGTCTAAATACATAAAAATGATATAATTTCAAGCATGTTGCATATATTGTGATTATCAAATAAAATGATTATTTAACACTGTAAAGTATATCTGCTATAATCTATATGCCTACTAATTTTAAATCTACCCTCACACTTTAAAAAATATATTTCTCCTTAATAATTAGAATTTTATATCAATTCTTTTTTTTTTAAAGATTTTATTTATTTATTTGATGGATATAGAGACAGCCAGAGAGAGAGGGAACACAGCAGAGGGAGTGGGAGAGGAAGAAGCAGGCTCCCAGTGGAAGAGCCTGATGTGGGGCTTGATCCCAGAACTCCAGGATCACGCCCTGAGCCGAAGGCAGACGCTTAACGACTGAGCCACCCAGGCGCCCCCTATATCAATTCTTTTTTAATCTGTGAATTTATATTTCTGTCCCACTTGTCCCACAAAATAGTTTTCCTAATACTTTTCAACATATTTTTTAACTAGAAAATTCTTTATTGATGACTGTATCGTAATTCTTTAAAACAAAAATATGCATACAAATTGAAATTATAAGTTTCCTGAGAACAAAGGAAATTCTTTTGACTATTATTATATAGCTATTATAATTTCATAGCTGATGAAAAAGCAACATATATCTTGCTTTTCAAAAATTTATTTAGAAAATAAAACATTAGACTTCAACTCTATCATTCTGAAGTAATTGGTAGAGGGGTAGAGGACTTGTCCTCTCATAATAAAAATAAACAAATAAATGGACACAATTTATAAAATATCATTGGACACTGGGGACTACAGGATTGTGATTCCCAAGACAAGGAAAATAAAGGAGAATTTTTTGATAATTTTTTTAAAGATTTTATTTATGAGAGAGAGAGAGAGAGAAAGAGCGAGCGAGATGGGCAGGGGGGAGGGGCAGAGGGAGAGGACAAGCATACTCCTCACTGAGCAGGGAGCTCCACATGGGGCTCGATGCCAGGACCCTGTGATGATGACCTAAGCCAAAGGCAGATGCTTAACCAACTGAGCCACCCAGGCACTCCTCTGATAATTTTTAAATGTTAAAAAAAGCCAATTATATGGTGTCCATAAAAATGTATTTGAAGATAAAAAATGGAAAGGTTAGATTTTTAAAATAGGAAAAATTCTGTACACACTCTAATCGTAAGAAATCCAAATGACCAAATTAATATCAGACAAAATAGAGGTTGATGAATATTATCAGGATATAGAGAGCTATTAATGATAAAAAGACTAATATATGAAAAAATATAAAAATACTGAATGTGTTTATGCCAATAGAGCTACAAAGATGTATGAATAAAAGATTGAGAGAAATGAAAGGAGAAATGAATAAATCCACTATTATTGCTGGTCATCTCAAAACCTCCTCATCAGAAGAACAAGTTGACCGATAATTAGTACGCATATAAAAGACCTGCTCAACACTATCAATAACTTGATCTACTTGATACTTGAAGAACACCATATGCAACAGCACCAGAATCACATTCCATTCAAATGCATAAGCAACATTCACCAAAGTATACTATATGCTGGGTCTTATAACACACTTGAAAAATTTGAAATAATAGAGTATGTTCTTCATTAAAATGAATACAGTTAGAAGTCAGAAAAACATATCTGATTATTCAAAAATTTCAGAAATTAACCAACATTCTTCAGAATAATTAACAAATTTTACAAGGAAAATTGTAGGAGATCTAGGAAACGTATGGCACAAAAGTAAAATGAAGTCACAAGATATCATATTGGTATGACACATCTAAAATAGTACTTAGGGGGTAAATTACAGCTTTAATTGTCTATGTTTGAAAAGAAGAAAGATCTAAAATCAATTGCCGGAGCTTTCATCATGACACTGTAGAATAAGATGATCGATGAAACCGAAAGCAAACAGAAGGAAGGAAATAATAAAGCTAACAACGTAAATTAACAAAATAGAAAACAGAAAAGCAGCAGAAAAAAAAAAAAAAGGCTGGTCCACAGTAAAAAGCAACAAAATTTATAATATTCTAGCAAGATTGATTTAAAAAAAAAAAGGGGGACACTTGAAAATTTAAGAGAAGCGATCACTACAAATCCTTCAGATGATATACTGTAAAAGGATGGTGCCATGAACAGCTTGGTGATAAGAAATACAACTACTTAGATGAAAAACACAACTTTCTTGGAAAACAGATTGTCAAAATTGTCATAAGAAGAAATAGAAAAGCTGAATTGCCCTATCTGTCTTAAAAAATCTAGTCTGCAATTTAGAATATTCCCACAAAGGACACTTTGAGTCCAGACGGCTTTTCTATTGGAAGCTATCAAAATGAAAGTGTAAATAATGTCAAACACACAAAAATCTTATAGAAAGTAAAGTAGGAACCACTTTCTAACTTATTTTATGAGGCCAACATTAACTTCATACCCAAATTAGACATAGACATTACAAAAAAAGCCAGCTACAGGTCAATATATTTCATGAAAACAGATGTAAACGTCTTTATTAAAATAATAGCAAATTTAATACAACAATATAGATTGACAATATAGATGCTGAATAAGCCATATGAATATCTCAGAAAAACATACACACCCTACTTCATAAATACCAAATTTAACATACTGGCAAGAGAAGAATATGCAAATCTTAATGGCTATCTGCAAATAACAGGTATGATAAGCTTGTTGTCCTTAGTAGTTTTTTTTAATTTTTAAATTATTTTATTTTTATTTTATTAATTTTTAAAATATTTTCTTTATTTATTTGACAGAGAGAGCGAGAGCACACTGCAGGGGAAGCGGCAGGCAGAGGGGGGAGGAGCAGGCTCCCCGCGGAGCAGGGAGCCTGATGCCTGAGTTAATCTCAGGACCCTGGGATCATGACCTCAGCCAGGGCAGCCACAGGGGCCCCAGTAATATCAGTTTATTAAGATTTTACCTATTATAGCAGAAATTTAAACCTTTTTTCAAAATTAAATTTATCCTTTTCGTGAATCCCAAATCAAGCTTCTCTTGGGCCTATAATATGTTACTTATGAATTATAAAATATGAGTTGTAAACAGTTACACTTCAAAATATTACAAATTATGAATCATTCATGATTATTTTGCTAACAGTTATGGAAAACAACAGTAAATATTGTAACCAAGTAAAATGATGAACATAGGGATGCCTGGGTGGGTCAGTTGGTTTAAGTGTCTGCCTTCGGCTCAGGTCATGATCCCAGCGTCCTGGGATCGAGTCCCTCAGCGGGCTCCTTGCTCAGCAGGGAGCCTGCTTCTGCCTCTGCGTGCCGCTCCCTCTGCTTGTGCTTGCTTACTCTCTCTCTGACAAATAATTACATAAAAATCTTTTAAAAAAATGATGAACGTACATATTTTAAACCAAGAGAGAAAATTCAGCTTCTGATGATATACCACCCACTATCACAGATAAACATCTTTATTAATGTCTCAGATTTAAAATAATTTTCAGAAAAAAAAAAAAGTGCCAGGATAACTCACTCTCCCTCTAGCAAGAGTTGCCTAAAACATTTGTTAAATAAATTCTTCCACTCCTCGAAATTCTTCAAGCTCCTTGAAGACAAGGATTGTGTCTTTAAATTTCTTTTTATCTTTAGCATAATAACAACATTATGCAGATGCAGTCTTAAAAACAATATCTTAACACTAAGACCACAAAAAGTCCACTGCACTTATTTGGTTTTGGTTTGGTTTCATTTCACTTAGTTTATTTTTCTGAAATTCCAAATATAAAACCCATTTCATTTCGGAAACCCCACTTAATTCTCCTATTGCTTCTGCGACTTGTGACTGGCTTATCTTTTATTCCTGGAATTTACTTCTAGGCAATAGGCACCCGAGCTTTCAGTATTTATTGAACAGAATGTTAAACCTTTTCTTCCAACGGGCCCCTCACTTCCAATTTTAAAATTTTAGGAAAAACTCGAGGAAAAGCCATGTTGACATTATCATTATTTGTAAACCACAGAGTAACAACATAACCGTTCATGAAGTTGTACAACAGATGAAATAAAGCAAAACAAAAGGGCCCTAGGGAATCTGTAGTCAAGCAGCTCTGATATCTCTAGTATTAAGCAAAACAAAAGCATGACTTTTCTAGTCTCTTTGATGTTTACCTATGAGATGTAATTAACGTTTTCATTCAAACACTTTTCACATGATTTAGCACAGCCTGATGCACAATTTTAAATCCATCCATACATGTCACAATTATTGTAACCTGATTTGTCCAATCCAAGTCAAAATATAACTGTAGCGACACTTAGAGTATGTTTCCCTGTTCCTGAGACATTAGTTTCTCCATTTCCCACATTACTGATTTGATTACAAGCCGAGAGGGAATTTTATATTCTGTAGATAACTGAAATTTAGGAAATGACAAGAAAATAAGTTTACGATATAAAGGCAAAGCAGGGATTGAAAGAAATGGAATATCTTAGATAGGCTTTGAAAAATAAACTGTGCCCTTCATTTCCACCTTCTTTATTCTCTCCTGCCCACAAAAGAAAATCCTCCATGGGGCTTGCTGTGAAACTGAGCCATGTATCATGACGTACTGTTTTAGCCAGGCCAGTCACTGCCCAGGCACAAGCTGCAGATTCCCACTGCACCTTCAAACTGCACGACAAATAAAGAATCGTCCTGTCAGGATTCCACCCTAGCTTACCCAAATTGACAAAAAATTTCTGAATTACACTGTTCCAGGGCTCCTGCATTGACAGGAGGCAGTCAAGCCTGACAGCCCTTTCCCTCTTGTCTGTTATCTGGAAATCAATTGCACAGCCTGATGCACAGAATAATGGCTGTGGACTGTTCTGCAGGACTTGGCCCATCTGGTCACCGAGGAAGACAGCATTGCCGGCTTCCTATCGACCTGGGAGGAGCACGCTGCTACACAGAGGTGACCTCCATCTCTCCACCTGGCCCTGCTATTGAGGAAATCAGTTTCACAAGTGTGCTCATTCAGAAATAAAAACAACTTTGCACCAAGGCATATCCATCTTTGTCTTTAATTAAGAGCTCTGGCCTCTTTGAGATTAAATAGTGAAGTGTAAGCAAAGGAAAGGGCATGAATTCTCTGTATCAGGCATCATATTTGTGTAAGTCCCTTAGTTAAATTCTTGAAAATATAAGACGTTTCAGAGGAAAACATTAATTTGGCTATTTTATGAAATCCCATATATTTTGCCTTTGAAGCAAATTCTTATATTGGTGATACAATATTTTTATTAGCAAAGTTGACTAATGTTACTACAAAGATTAGTATTTCTCAAGCTGGTTCTCTCAGGTAAAAGATCGATTTATACTTAATTGTTTGAAGTTGATTACATAGCCTACTTGTTTTACATTTAAAAAGAATTGTGTTATTGGTGAATTATAATAAATGGACCTTGAATCTATGCAGACTGCAAAGTGCTCCTGACTTCTTTACTGGAAAGAAAAAACAAAGCAAGAGGAAAGCAAGCAAGCAAGATCGCAGAAAGAAAGAAAGAAAGAAAGAAAGAAAGAAAGAAAGAAAGAAGAAAGAGAAAGAAAGAAAGAAAGAAAGAAAGAAAGAAAGGCTGATTTACATATTTAAGTTAGTGAGATTTATGGATCCTCATATTTCCAAGGTTTTATTTTTATCGTTTGTTTCTAGTACTTCTTTAAACCTACAATTAGCTGGCTTTTATGAAATTTCTTCATGATTCCGCCTGATAATCTGCCATATAGCACTAAACATACAGCATTACAAATGTCTGCTCATTGGATCTCTGCCCCATTCTTGCCCTCCTACAGCACATTCATTCAGCTTCCCAAAGTGATCTTTTAAGAACATAAATCATAATATGCTCCTTTTCTGCTCAAAAACTTTCAGTGGTTTCCATGTCACTCAGAATAATAACCAAACTGTCTCTCTCAACTAAGCTGTAGGATGTGACCCTGCCTGTCTCTCCAACTTTGTCATCCAACAGTTTCCATTGCTGCTCACCCTACTCTAAATGGAGTACTGCTCCTGACCCAAGTCTACCCCTTTCCTTTAGTGGTGAAGTCGGTTGTTAAAATTCATTTGATCACAGATGTCTGTTAAAATACTCAGTATAATCTCATAGATTACAAACCCCATGAGGTCAAGAATTTTGTCTGTCCTGCTTCCCACTGTATTTCTAGTACCTAAAAAAATATATGTTCAAGTAATGTGATATTAATCATTTATTTACCTCACATAAACTCTGTGAGGAGAAGATTCTCAAAGACTCTTGTTTTGCTCATCAGTACCTTGGGTAATTCTTGAATACAAATGGCATTTAAACATTTGCTGGATAAATTAACCTAAGAAAATAAATCTATTAAATAAGTGCATTGTGAAACTGATACAGAATTCAGGATGGTCACAAAAGTTCCAATCATATGGTCACTTTAGACAGAAATTAGAATAATGTTAATAGATTTACACAGCTGAGAGGCATTGTTAGTTGATAAAAGCACATAATTTAGAGCACAACATTTTAAACTACTCTTATCATAGTCCGAATTGTGATTCTGCCATTTACATCTAGTTGTGACTTTGGGCATAATACCTAAATTAATTCATTGCCTTCCTCTTCCACAAATGGAAGGAGATGGAGTACCATCTCCTAATATGTTAATGTGGCAGCATCGGTAAAGTTCTTGTAGGAATGCTGGTATATTGTAGGTGGTTAAAAAAATTCATCTATGTATCATTAACCTAAGTAGTATATGATATACTTCTACGTCCAAATGATTGCAGTTGTATGCTTCAGTGATTCAGAAGTGTTTTTGAAGCCTGCTTGCCCCATCTATTTGCAGGTACAGAACATAATGTCTTCTGGGTAGGGTGGAATAATGAAAAGTAGACTACGGTGAGCAACAGAAATAAATTCCTGGTATTCATATTGCTAATAGGGATCCTTATTCTGTTCTGCTCACTGGGATTCTTATCACACACTAGACAGTACACATATATGAGAAAAATCAAAATCTCTTTTTAGAAAAAAAAAGGTTAGATGGTATATATACATAAGAAAAATGAAAATCTCTTTTTAGAAAAAAAAAAGTATTCTTTTTCTGCTTTGCATGAACTTCAGAATGCAGCCCCAAACTAGTAGCTTTAATAAACTTAATGCAATTTGACATGGTGAAAGTCTTAGGAAAATAGCCTACTGTGTGAGGCTAATTAACTTCTGACCCAGAAATTTAATGAGCAGAACTCTTGGCTATATAAGGTCAATAGAATACAAGAAACACAAGTTCCAGAAGACTTGTGGTTAGGTGTGATGTTACAGAACATGCATAGGCTATCTGTAGAACCATTCTCTAACTACTGCTCCAAGAGTCATGCCAAAATAGTCCATTTTGATAAAAGAAACTTTCATTAATCAGGATTTGTGAACTATCAAGTTAGTTTATATCCATAGATTAAATATTTTTTTCACATCATGATGAAGATTAGATGTTTCATATTCAAATAGTCTAATGCAAGACATCTCAAAATAGGCCATCAATTAAAATAATAAATGACCAGGACTGAAATTGGAAAATCAAATGCCATTTGATTTATGAATTAGAAAGGAAATAGCAAAAGATCTTTGCTCTTGGAAACCAAATAGAATAGTTCTGAGAGCTTACCTACCAAGAGATTTTTTAAAATGAGTATCATTATTATTGCATATGTAAGTAAATTACGTATGTCCAGAAATCATTGTTCGTTTGTTTTATCCAATTTCCTTTTTGTTCTGGAAACTGGTCCCCTTCCCTCCAATGGTTAACAAAAGAATAGCTATTTTAAATATTTTGCTCCACTGGTGACAACTGATTGGTTCAAATATCAGTAGCTGATCTAAGCTGGACTGATAAAAGCACCCTCAGAGAATTTTGAAACTGGAAGAGAGAAAAAGAGTTAGTTATTCTGGAGATAAACTGGAAAGTCATAAAGCCTCACCATTGTCAGCAGTCACATCTGGTATAACATAAACTGGAAAGCCTGAGAAGAAAACATGAAGCATACATATAGGGGGAGACAGAATCTGAATGGCTTTGGAATGTCTATCTCCCCTCAGTTGTTCTTGGTTCTTATAAACCATCTCACATTTTAATGTTTCCATTGTTACTTACACTAGTTTAAGTTGGGAGTGGCAGATACTTCTAGTTAACTTCCCAGTAGCTCTTCTCCCTTCCTTCCTTAGTAGTAGAACAGGTATGTAGAACTCTCACTAGACAAAGGATACATTTCCTGTTTCCTTGAAGCTGGACATGACCATATCACTACTTCTTCCCCCCTTTTGCTCAATACAATGTGGACCTAATGGGTGAGGCTCCAAATGGTCATCTATATCACAAGGTAGAAACTGTGCATTGAACTTAATGGTGCAAAATGCTGAAAGGAGGCTCGCTTTCTGTATCTTTGGAGCCACCATACAGACTCTGAATTGCTTATGTTTCTGTGAAAGATAAATAATTTCTTTCTTATTGGGCAATCGTTATTTTGCATTTTCCCTGTCTCACAGTCTTAATCCTAAACAATAATACATTGGCTTTCTGTCACTTGGAAACAAAAGAGTTATAATGAATATATCATCTTACTCATTTATAATCAGAAATTCTTTGTTTCCACTTATCACGTAGATGTGATAGAAATGACTCATATCTTTGCCGTCTGTTAGTTAATATTTGCCATCTTACTTAAGCCAGAGTTCATTACTTCATTTCAAATTGACCCATCCTAAAACTGATGGCTTCTGACAGTAGTGATGCATTGTGGTCTGTCAGCTATAAACTGAATTTGGATGCACTGAGTGGAGTGACTTTATTCTCTGCACAGTGATTCTGGCTAGTTTTAACTGGGGCTTCCCATGTTAACACTGGAAGCTTGTATTCCAGTAGAAAAGAAGATAGTCCTTGAAAAATTCTTTCATATGATATGAGATGACTCTGTTTTAGCACAAGATTTGCACATTAAATAAAGTGACAAGGTAAATCAGAAGAGGATATTATATTTACCTAAAGAAAGTAAAATGAAAAGAATCCTTTTGTTTTTCTTTTTCCTTTACAGTATTTTCATCTCGTATGTTCAAAATTTTAAATAACTTGTTTCTTAAGGAGAAAACCTTTGCTAGAGGTCTATACAGAAAGTTTCTTGCTCTTAGCAACCCGGCCATCAGCATGTCGTCTTACCTAATTGGATACGTGTTTGTTATTATTATTCCTTCAAACTGATTTGTACCATCCTCTCTATGTGATAGCAGAGTTGGAAGAAATTTGTTACACCTTTTTCCAAGAATGAAAACTCCAGTCAATCAGAACATTTTCATAAATCAGGAGTGTATAGATAAAAGGTTATGGTGTTTATATAAGATGATATTGATTGGAAGTTTTTGTTTCTCTGGAATTGCTATTAGAGCATATATAGGTAAAAGAAAACCAAGGGCACTGATTATCTGCATTCTAAAGAAAGACACCTATAACTGGAGCCATATATTCTCATTCAAGCCTTACTAAGTGGCAAAAGAACTAGTCCTACCATAATCATAACAAATAAGCAACCTCCTCTTACAACAGTTGGCTAAAATACTGAAAGTAGAAGGATGAAGAGAGGGAAATGAAATGATTATTTCCAGTCTGTTGGTAGGCACAATATTCTCTGTGAATGCAAAATACTTGCCCCCTAAGTGGGAAAAGTAGAAGGTTGCTTTAATTTATTGGAAGCCGCATAAGTATTGCTCTCTGAGAATCATTCCTAGAGATTAAATGTTGGCTTAAATAGAATATTTGTTCTGCCATTGGGTCTAGCTGGGGTGGGTACTGGTTGGAGAGGGGGAAAAACTGGATAAAACTGAAGAGAGAAGGTATATCAGAGAGAGAGACAGACAGACAGAATAAATGAAAGAAGAGTTCTTAAACTGACACTTTTCACAATTTGGTATGGAAAGGATGCTTGAGTTTCCCACTGGTTAACTGGACACCTCAGAGAATAGTTTTGGACCATTTCACTGGCACCCCGACTGAGAGGCTGCCTGCCAGATAATGGAATTTTATAAAAAGAAAATGCTAAGGAGCATACTGTTGGTAGATGATTAGTAGTGGAATTTCTGAATAGAAAAGAGATCAAGCAAGACACTCCAAAGAACACTCTCATTCACTCCATAAGCCAGAACAGAGAGGGCATATGTGTGGTAAGGTAGCTAATTTCAAAGATGTGCTCCCCTCACATACTCCTTTCCTCTCCAATCTCAATAAACCATATCTCCTGCTTTTCATGTCCTGTGTATTTCCTTTCCTCACTGAATCTGGGCTAATCCTCTGTAACCAACAGAGTATAGCAGAAGTGACACTGAATAACTTGACTATAAGTCCTACCTCAGTTTCTTGGGAATTGCTCTGGGGATGTCAGACCCCGCATAGGAAGATGAACTTTGGAAGATGAATTATGGGTCAGCCATGCTGTGAGAAAGACTAAGATACATAGGAGAGGACATAAAACGAGACATGGATTCCTTGCCACAGCAGCTCAAGACATTCCAGTCGAAGTGTCAGACGAATGAAGAAGTCATCTTGAACTTCCCAGCCCTAGTAGATGTCACAAGGAGTAGAAAAGTTACTCAACAAAGACCAGAGCTAAGGTTCCAGATACAGAGCACTGACTGAGTCATTTTAGCAATCGCAAGTCATTTGAGCTAGTCTAGTTTAGGCCAGAATACCATGGATTAAATAAGAGCCATCCTGGTGTGGTCTGTTCAAATTCCTAGTCAAAAAAATTGTAGGCAAAATGAAACTATTGTTGTAAGACACTAAATTTTGGGATGCCTGGGTGGTTCAGTCGTTAAGCATCTGCCTTTGGCTCAGGTCATGATCCCAGGGTCCTGGGATAGAGTCCCACATCGGTTCCTTGCTCAGCAGGGAGCCTGCTTCTCCTTCTTCCCCTGCCTGCTGCTCCCCCTGCTTGTGCTCTCTCACTCTCTCTCTGACAAATAAATACATACAATCTTAAAAAAAAAAAAAATATATATATATATATATATAAAAGACACTAAATTTTTATTTTTTAGTTTAATTTTTTTATTTTCCTTTTTTTTTTCTTTTTCTCAGCAGTATATAATAGAAATGTATGACAACAAAATGGTGATAGCTTATGAAAGGGAAACAACGCACAAACATTGCCTACAGCCATAATGGGTATTATTATTATTTTTTTTTTCTTTTACCCTTAAACTTTCAATACTGGAAGATTAGGAAAATGAAGCCCGATAGTAAATCTTACTAAAAATAGTTTGTAATCATTTATTTGCTATTTTCATTGTAAAATGAAATTCTACTTAACTGAAAAAATTTAATTCTACTTAATTGAGAAAATTCTACTTAATTGAGAAAATTAAATATTCAAGATAGAAGAATTTATTTATTTATTTTAAAATTTTATTTATTTGAGAGAAAGAGAGAGAGAGAGAGAAGCAGAGGGGAGGGACAAAGGGAGGAGAGAGAGAGATTCTCCAGCAGTGTCCCCACTGAGCGAGGTGGGTGGCAAAGGGCTTGATCCCAGAACCTTGAGATCATGACCTGAGCTGAAACCATGAGTCAGCCCTTAACTCACTGAGCTACCCATGTGCCTCAACATGGAAGAATTTTATTAATATCTTGAAAATGAGTAGTAAATAATGTTTACATGTTACCACTATAGTTTCTGGATTTTCAAAAGTACTTTACAGGTCATAGTTTGCTTTATGAGTATTATCAAAAACCTTCAAGGGACACTGTAGCATACCTATAATGTACCACTAATTCTAATAAAAAAATATTACACAAAGGTGACATTATTGACTCAGTACCAATATCTCAGTATATAAAATTATACACTGAGGAGGCAGAATGCACAATATGAATAATTCATCAATAATATAAAGAATATTTTTTCTCATATTTAAATTTCCCATTCTATAATAACTTTCCCCCAAATTATTAGTATTTTAAAGATGTATTTTACTTCTTTGAGGTGGGAAGGGAGAGAGAATCTTAGGCAGACTCTGTGCTGAGTGTGGAGCTGATGTGGAGCTTGAACTCACAACCCGGAGATCACAACCTAAGCTAAAGAGTCAGACACTTAACTCACTGAGCCACACAGGCACCCCAAATTATTAGGTTTTTAATTCACTTTCTTACAAAAGTTTTCAATATTATTTGTGCTACAGTACTGCTGATACATATTTGAAGTGGAATTAGCCCCATACTGGTATTAGCCCCAATCAACTGGTATTAGCCCCAATCAACAGTTAAGCAGGATAATTTTTTATTGTGAAGGAGTATTTCAGGCACGGCAGGATATCCACCAGCTTCCCAACAACTGCCAGTGGTGCCCAACAATCATGTGATAGCTGATAAAAACTGCCCATAAATTTCTCTAATGCTTTCTAAGTCTAGCTGCCCTTCAAGAATGGCTGAGCTAGAGCCTATGGGGAGGGACATGTTAATAGCAGAGGAAAATTCCCACCCCCTGAACAACATAGTCTTTTTCATATCAAGATTCTGTAATGGTAAAGGGAGGGGAAAGTAGATTATGGCACTACTATGCAGGCCCCTTGAGCCAAGGTTCAAATCTGGGGAGGAGATGAGATATAATTAACATTGAGTTGAGCGTTTTAAGCCATATTTTCTATTATAACTGAACATGGAAACATGGAATCTATGCAAAACAGAAATCACACAAAGCACAAATAAAAGCAATGATTGGGACAATTGTTTCTTTTTTTATTGCTCACTATATTGAAACTGCTCAAAATTGGTTATATTTATATAAGCTTAATCATTAAAATAATTATTTGGCCAGAGATTAGATGGGAATAGCACTGGATTCATTAGACCATTTTAGACTCGTCATCTTGCCTTATAAGAAGCTTTTGTATTTTAATCATGTGCAGAGAAAATTGCTGTTTATTAATTATATCAGGAGCTATAGGTAATTTACCTACATTATCTTACTACAACAACAACAATGAACTCCATCAAGTAGTCTTTGTTATCCCCACATTACCGGTTGAAACCCAGAGAGCAATGGTAACATGCTCAAGACTACGTAACTAATAAATGATTAAGTCTGACATTCAAATTATTGTGTACTTGTTTAGAATGTCTGCCAAGCTGTTTCTCAGTTCAATTCCAAAATTTAAAGATATTCTGGTGTCTCTGAGATAAATTATCCACATGGTTAAAAAAGACATGACAAGTTATTTCCTTTCCTGGTACTCTTCCATATCTGATTTCAAAAATATAAACAATACTTCCTGAAATTTTGGTTTGGGGGCCAAAAGTTGAAATTTATTCTACTAAGCAATACTGAAATCTCAGCATCCTATAAGAATAAAAACACTTTACATGGAAGTAGTTGTTATTAAAAAAAAATGACACTTAACCAATAGGATAGAGGCAACCGTGTTTCCATCAAGGTGAATTGATAATTCAGACACAAAAATTCATCTTAATTGTCCCACCTGCTCCATATTAAATGGGTTCTAAAAAGACTGTAATCTTCCCACAGGCAAGGGTAACAAATAGAAAAAAAACATAAGTATTCTTTAACATGCAAAATTGGCTACACGGCATGCATTATTTAATCAGAATATATATATTCTGATATATAGGAGAAGTTGTGGTTATGGATATAAAGAGTAAAATGAAATTTGACTTTAATAGTTACCATGGTGTTATATGGCTTTCTATTGAAAGAAATATTTTCCAAAAAAACTTAACGGATAGTTTTATATGGGAATCTATAAGAGACTTCATTTGAAGAATTAAGACTACATGAAAGATATACGCTAAATGTTGCTTTCATTTTTTGAATAATAACAATGTTGTGTCATTAGTATCAATGAAGTATTTACTGTAGGAAGGAGGTATCCCCATTACAAGATTCAAATACTGCTTTAAAACCAGTTTTGCTACATTAAGAGCAATATTGCTCTCATCTTTTCATGCCGTACTTTTCCGCCTGGCTAGGCACTGTAGAACATATTCTTCAGAGTAAATTTTGAAGGTTTAACGATGAAGCATTGAATAACTATAAATACTGAATATTCGAATAATTATCATTTCAAGGTTAAGTGATGGCACTAAGCCTGTGGCCTAGGGAAGAGCAAGGTGTCATTATGAATAATTTTCCCAAATAAACATCCTCTAAGTGTTTGACTCATTATGTTTTTCCCAGTCTTTTTCTACCTCATAATTTTATTCTTCCCATTCTGTTTCTCATTTACTTTACCACAACCCACATGTCTCCTTTATCTCCCATTTTAAAACTAAAGCATATATTGATGTTAGAAACACTATCAATTTAAGTTTACCCATTATTGTTTATTTTAAACTCTATAGTTACAGGAGTGTTTCTGATTTAAAATGGCATTGACTGACAAACACTAATGATTGTTTCTTGGTGAACATTTGGTAACAGAAAAATCCTCCCTGCATTTATTTAGATACTACAAATATTGAAACATATATGTATGTGTGTGTGCATATATATATATATATATATATATATATATATAATTTTTTTTACAAGACAAAAAAAAAAGAAAACAGAATACTTGGGAGTGTAGCGATCTCTGTAGGAACATTAAGAAAGCAGACAATTGAATTACAAATTGGGCCAAAGACCTTAACAGATACCTCAGCAAAGAAGATATACAGATGGCCAATAAGCATATGGAAAGATGCTCCCCATCATATGTCATCAGGAAAATGCAAATTAAAATAACATTGAGATATCACAATACACCTATTCGAGTGGCAAAATTCCAGAACACTGACAAGACCAAATGCTGCCGAGGATGTGGAGCAACAGGAACTCATTTCTGGGGCAAAAATACAAAATGGTACAGTTACAGCAGAGGACAGTTTGTGGTTTCTGACAAAACTAAACCTTCTCACTCATTTCTGGGGCAAAAATACAAAATGGTACAGTTACAGCGGAGGACAGTTTGTGGTTTCTGACAAAACTAAACCTTCTCTTTCCATATGATCTAGCAATTGTGCTTCCTGGTGTTCACCCAGAAGAAGTGAAAATTTACAACTGCTTAAAAACCTACATACAGATGTTAATAGCAGCTTTACTCATAATCGCCAAAATCTGGAAGCAACCAAGATGTCTTTTAGTAGGTGAATGGATTCCAGACAATGGAATATTATTCAGTGCTAAAAGGAGTGAGCTGTCAACCCATGAAAAGACATGGAGGAAGCTTAGCTGCAGATCACTAAGTGAAAAAAGCCAATCTGAAAAGACTAATTACTGTATAAATCCAACTATTTGGCATTCTAAGGAAGGCAAAACTATGGAGACAGTAAAAAGAGCAATGGTTGGTAGGGCTTAAGGGAGTGGGAATGAACAGGCAGAGCAAAGAATTTTTAAGGCAGTGAAAAATACTCTATATGATACTATGGTGGATACATGTCTATTCATTTATCCAAATCCACAGAATGTATAACACAAAGTATGAACCTTAATGTAAACTTTGGACTTTGGATGATTATGACATGTCAACGTACATATCATTTTGTTTCCTTTTTTAGCTGTGTTCTTCCTGCCAAAAAAGATCATCAACATAAGAATTAAAATGTAGTCATGTGTATGATTATACATGTGCTCTCTTGTCCACTAGACTTTACAATACAACAGAACCTCCTTTTATCCTTTTCTCTTGTGTGTTGAGAACCTGCAATAGTAGAAAAATGATAAACACATAAATTATTCAAATGACTGCACTTGATGTGTGACTTTTGAGAGAATTACCAAAACTTCAGAAGTTCTCTTCCTAAAAGGACAGGATCTGTGTCTTGTTTATCTCTGAATTTCATGGGGCCTAACACAGTGACATTGGGAGTTAAGTTTCAAGAAATAATTCCTGACAACATAGACAAGTAAAGAAACTCAAACTCAAGTTAGATAAAAAAGGACTGATCACTAGCCATTAACTCATGTATTTCAAACTTCTGTGTTAGTAAATGTTATGAAAATTAGAAGCAATATGGGAAAAGTAAATCATTTTTATTATTTGCTTTTTATTTCTTCATGGGAAATTTCAGGAAGTAGTTTAACTTGAAGGCACAAGTTTACACTTTTGTTAAAAAGAAGGGATTTGACTCCTGAATGATTTTCATATTTTTTTCCAACTTTTAAAACTTTGTAATTCTCAAGTCCAGTGATTATCCATGCTGTGTGTCCTGACTGTGTCCTAATCACCTGATTAGAAAACGCTTTATGTAATTACTGATTTTACTTAACAAAATAGGGATAGGTTAAAGAAAAGAGATGTAGTCTACCTTTTTACCCTTGAGAAACAGAAGCACTGAAATTAACATTTTAAAGGGAAAAAATAGGCTATTACAGTTAAATAGCTATTATAATTTAGGTCTTAGAGATAAAAGTGCCACAGAACATAGAAATTTGTAAATTGTGGAAACTGTATCTTTTGCCTCGGTTTTTTGAAAAGAGTATAATGAAAATGTTTCACTGTCCTGACCTTTCATTACTAAAATCTGGGTGTATTTCCTCTTTAGTCTCAGCGAATGGGCCATAAATCACTCTCCTTGGCATTTTGCATGGTCTGCCATGCAGGCAGCCAACTTTTACAGATGCCCTTCCTGGCTTCAAAAAACAGAAGCCTGCAGGTAGCAGAAAATGCCAGGTTTCTTCTCACGCCTGAGAAGGTTCTGTTTGCCATAGAAGAAACCTGTGTGCTGTGATAAATGTCACTGTGCCAAGTCAGCATGGTGGACAGTTTAACTCCATGACCTTCTGCAGGTAGACAGCCTCTCCTGTAGATTGTCTTTGACACAACCTATAACATAGATCGTCAACACCAGTCTAGCAAGTAGGATCTGTTTTCGTTTTGTTGTGAAACAACCGCTTCTTGGTGAGGAGCTCAGGTGCCTCACATTCTCCAAGATTATTTCTTATACTTTATTCTTTTTCTCATTAGTCATGTATGCATAAAAACTTCATCCACGAGTCCTCACTGGCTAACCTTGTTCTGTCACTTTACATTCTAGTGGGTCAAGGCATATGACCCAGTTTCCAGAATCAGTTTATGAAAAAAAGATGACTAAGTATTGTCATCATATTTCCTATCTTCACAGACAATGTAACAGCTCCTGATTCTTTTATTGTGACTGTTACTTATTCAGTTAGAATAACTTAATCCTACATATCCCATAAAGTATCAGCAACTGACATGCAGAAGGAAGAGGAGTCACGCTGGCAGAAGTTGATGGGTAAAAGCCTCTGGAATTAAGAATTTATCTTAGTTTTTCCTTATGAAATAAATCTACCTGTCTTTGAAGTACCATCCCCCCCGTTTCCTTTCTTCGGCTTGGATTTCTGCTCTTTGAAATGGTTTGGAACAATATTTCTTTTCTTTTACAATTACAGGAGGTTCTATTTGTTTCAGAAAACTTCAGCATGCAAGGTACTGAATTACAAAAGACTAATCCCTTTTTATTACTGATTTAGAGTATAAATTTATATATAAACTTCAATCTGAAAAAGAAAACTCTCTGGAAATTCATGTTGAAAATCAACTTAATTTGTGTGTATTTTCAGATAACCACCTAAGAAGCCAAGATAGAACCACACGTGTCACATCTTCTTGTTTTACTTTCCTCCCTTCTTGCCTTTTAGTAATTATATCCCTAGTCTTTACTTTCGTCCACAAAACATGCCACTGTCTGTACAACAGAGAGGATATAGGTTCTCTGTCTTATGCTATATAACAGGGGTTGGCAAACTACATTCTAAGGTCCAAATTCAATGTGCCACTAATTTCTGTAAAGAAGGTGTTGTTGGAATAGAGTCAGGTTCATTCATTTACGTATTGTTCTTGACTGCATTGATTCTATAGATTGTTTACATTGTTGAGTAAATGCAACAAAGACTGTATGACCTATAAAGCCTAAAATATTTACTGTCTGGTCCTGCATACAAAAAAATTTCTAGTCTCTGATCTAAGGTCCTGTTCTTTATCACAAAGTAGCTGGGTACCCTTGGTGAGTCTCCTAGTCTTTCCTTCCCTTTAAAAAATGAGAAGGTTGGACTAGCCAGCTTCTCCAATTTGATGAGACTCATTCAAGTTTGCACAACTAACGAGTTTTATAGCCCAGTCTAAATCCAGTTTTCCTATTTTGCACTTATTTATCTCCTCCATACACTTTATATGTTACAATCTACTTCACATTTTAATTTAATTAGTTTAATTTAACTTAACTCAGAATTATCATAAAGGGATTCAGGACGCTTGGTAGAAATATAGTTTAGCCAAATCAAAAGGATAAATAAGAACTAGGTAAGAAGTAAGAATGATAAGAAAAGAAACATGAGCAAAGGCTTTTGGCAGAATTAACATTTTTATCAATACTACAGTATCTTAGATTTTGAGATGTCCTGTTATTTAATGAAACATTAAGAACGATAAAATACTACAATTCAATTGTGATATGCCCTTATTATAAAATGTATGTTCATTTCAGAATCTGAAAAAAAAAATTGCATCTGAGAAAAAGCACTATTCATGAAATATAGCATTATGATAGATTTAAGGCCAATATGGTTATAGAATAAGGACTAAAAGGATCCCTAATAAGGGAAGAAATAAGGAGAAGCTCACTCTGCACAATTTGCAAAAGTTTGAAGATTACAACAGACAGATCTCTAAGAATATACGAAGAACTAGCTTCAAGTAAGAAGGCATATACTTTATCCTAACAGGGGGGTTGGAAAAGAGAGTAGATTTAGATGTTGGCATGGGTTGGGGGTCAGAACATGAATGGGAAAATCAATTGCTGCCTTATAGCACCCGTTTTCTCTGATGTATGGTATAATAACATAATGAAAAGTTTGAGAGAAGTGGTAAAGATTTAAAATTCTTGTAGCAGCGAGTAGAAGATCAAGAGTTAAGATATTTTATTAGGCTATCTGGGAAGTATTGGGGGTGCCTAAATCAATTTGGTAACTTGGGAATTTCTTACAGTCTAGATCCGCTGTGCTTTAAGTACACGGTACATACAAAATGTAACACAACCAGAATGCAAGTAGTCTCAATGCTTTTTCTGTCTACGGATGTTAAATGTGACTTTTGTGTGTGTGTGTGTGGTCTTAAGAGCAAGGAAACAGTTTATCAAATTGTCCTAAATTCTAGAGATTAACCATGAATAACTAGGAATGAGTAAAAATTTTATCTTGGTAGCATCAGTCCATCAAACACCACTAAAAATACCCAAATTAACTTTAAAAATAAAATGAAAAAAAGAAGGAAGGAAGGAAGGAAGGAAGGAAGGAAGGAAGGAAGGCAGATAGGTAGACAGAAATCATTGGAAAAAATGGAGATTGAAGATAATATATTTATCTAAGATAAGAGATCAGTGTACTATGCACCTCCCTCAAGAAGGAAGAAAAAGTAAGTCATTTCTTTTCTTAAACTTAGTCAAGTCACTTCAAGTTAGCTTTTGAAAGAATTACATGTAGTTTTGTGCTTATGATAAACCACCTTTCTGGAAAATAAATAAATAGGCCCTAATCTGTAGTGTTTGGTGACATCAGTGATATAAATATACCTACCGTGATCAATTTCAGGAGACAAACAGTTTAACAACTGGCTCACAAAATTCCTAAATATTTAACAAACTGCTCCAGAGCCAGGATGGGCTGACTCCAGTATACTGCTGCATGGCAGTATACAAAATGCTGAGGAGCATTTTGAAAAATGAGGGACTGCAGTAGTTGCTGGTCTGTATCATGCCTGAGAATGAGTGGGAAAACCCTCAGAGTTGCCTGAGATACTAGCCAGACAACCTAGAAGAACACAAAAAGAACAAGCTTGGTTTGCATCCAACTGAGTCCAGCTAATTTACTAAACCTATTCACTAAAGTAGTTACATTTATTTTATATAGTCAAATTAAATCTGTCTTACACTTGACCCATCACAATTGCCAGAAGATCCAATCTTGGTTGCTGCCATAGTTTTCCTTTTCTTGTTGGTTGCAATATATAGAGGGTTTAACTGGGTTGGTTTTTGACATCAGTTGAATAAAGAATAGGAACTGAGACCGTCATGAAAAGATCTGAGTTCTGGATAACAGAAGTGTATTATTTCAGAAAGTTCAGATACATCTGGGGTCCTGCACAAACCTATCATTTTCCCCAATGCTATAGTTTTGAGATCATGTTAGCTCACCATTATTGCCTAATGGCATCATTTGAAAAAAATACACCCTGGAGTATAAGGTAGAGAAGGCAGCCTCTATGACTTGGCATTAAGTCTTGCTGATTCTATTGCTGTGTTTGTACTTTCATATTCCCAGAAAGGGCCAAAAAAAAAAAAAAATAGGATGGGTGAAGAGATTATTCTGCCATACTGGATCTTCACTATTTCTCTTGACTTTCACATTACTATCAATGCTAGTGTCTAAGGCAGATTACTACATTTTTCAGAGAAATTGGGGAAATAAAAAAAAACAATGGAATTTTGTTCAAGATATCACAGTTGACCCTTGAACAATGCATAGACTGGGGTGTCAAACACCCATGCAGTCAAAAATCCTCATATGACTTTTGACTCCCCCAAAACTTAGCTAATAGTCTACTGTCCACCAGAAGCCTTACTGTTAACATCAACATTAACACATATTTCATATGTTATTAGTATAATATAGTGTATTCTTACAATAAAGAGAGAAAATTAAATGTCATTAAGAAAATCATAAAGAAAAAGAAATACATTTACAATACAGCACAGTATACACTGAAAAAATCCACATATAAGTGAAGCCATGAAGTTCAAATCTGTATCGTTCATGGTCAACTGTACTTTAAAGATAATGCAGTGAAGACACTGATATCCTAAGTCTTAGAAGTCAAGAGTCTAGGTTTGGGACAGTGACCCCTACCCCTCATGCTTCTGTGGATCTGCCTCCTCCAGTGTGCTACCGGCTGAAGCCCATTCAAAGTGGTGCCACAAGTCTAAGGGCCAGCACCACTCCAAAATGACTCCTGCCCTAGGGAGAGGGGAAGATAATGACACACATCGGTCCAACTGTAGCCCCAACTATGGGCTGGGAACCTGATGTTTGACTGCAGGCCCCACCTACCAATGAAAGCTTCTCAAGGAGCAACAAAGGGAAAGTGCCTGTAGTTCAGTGCTACTGAATATATGGCAAATGACTGGTCTGACTCAACTCAAGCTCAAGGCAGCCCAGACTGTCCCACTAACAACACAGGGGCCGAAGCCTGCCGACAACAGACAAAAAGAGAGCCACTGCAGATGAGTAGACTGAAGGCAAAAGTGGCTCAGCCACAACTTTAGGGTCCATGAAACACACAGAGGAGACACCCCTGCAGCACCAGGTTCTGGTGAACAGGGGACACTGCAGTGGAGGGCACTATAGGACCTCTTCTTCATAAGGCCACTACTTGCAAGAGCAGGGGACATAGCTGACTTTCCTATCACACAGAAACAGACATAGAGAGTTAGACAAAATGAGGAGACAGAGAAAAATGTCCCAAATGAAAGAACAGGACAAAATCACAACAAGAGAGCTAAATTAAACAGAAGTAAGTAATACACCTGACAGAGAATTTACAGTAATAGTCATAACTCACTAAAGTTGAGAAAAGAGTGGAAGACCTCAATAAGACCCCCTAACAAAGAGATAGAAAACATACAAAAGAACCAGAGATGAAGACTTCATAACTGAAATTAAAAATATACTAGATTGGAATAAATTGTAGACTAGAGGATAGAGAAGAATATCAGTGACCTGGAGGACAGAGTAATGGAAAGCAATCAAGCTGAATAGAAGAAAGAAAAATAAATAAATAAATAAACCAAAAATAGACATGGAGAACTTAGTGACACCATCAAGCATAATAACATCCACATTATGGGGATTTCATAAGGAAAAGAGAGAGGAAATGAAACAGAAAATGTATTTGACGACATAATAGTTGAAAACTTCCTGAATCTGGGAAAGGAGATAGAAATCCAGATCCAGGAGGCACAGAGACCCCCCAAGAAATCAACCCAAGGAAGTCCACACCAAGACACATAGTAATTAAAATGCAACATAGTGATGGTAAGTAAAGAGAGAATTTTAAAAGTATCACAAGAAAAGAAAACAGTTACCTATAAGGTAAACTCCATAAGGCTATTTTTCAACACAAACATTGCACTACAGAGAGGAGTGGCATGATATATTCAAAGTGCAGAAAGAAACAAAACAAAACAAAACAAAAAACTTGCAACCAAGACTATCCAGCAAGGCTATCATCCAGAATAGGAGAGATAAAATAGTTTACCAGATGAACAAAAGTTAGAGACATTCATAATCCAGCCATACAAGAAATGTTAAAAGGAACTCTTTGAGTGGAATGAAAAGACCATAAGCAGAAGTAAGAAAAGTAGGAAGCATAAAAGCAGTAAAATTAAGTGAATCTATTAAAAATTAGGCAAGGGATTCACAAAACAAAAGGATGTAAAGTATGACACCATACACCTAAATTGTGGGGCAGAGTGAAGTAAAGAATGTGTTCAAACTTAAGTGACCACCAACTTAATATGGATTGTTATATGCTTAATATGTTATATACAAGCCTAGTGGTAACCACAAATTTAAAAACAGTAATAGTTATGCAAAAAATAAAGATAAAGGATTCCAAGTATATCACTAAAGAAACCCAATAAACTGTGAGAGAAGAGAGCAACAGAGGGAAGGAATAGACAACAACCACAAAAGCAACCAGCAAGTAACAGCAATCAGAAAGCAAGGCAATAAATACATGCCTATCAATAATTATTTTGAATATAAATGGACTAAATGCTCCAGTCAAAAGATACAGAGTGACAGAATGTATAAAAAAGCAAGACCCATCTATATGCTGCTTACAAGAGGCTCATTTCATACCTAGGGACACCTGCAGACTGAAAGTGAAAGGATAGAAAAGCATTTATCACGCACATGAAGTGGGGAAAAAAAAAAAAAAAGCTGGGGTAGCAATACTTACATTGGACAAAATCAACTTTAAAAGAAAGACCTTAACAAGAGATAAGGAAGGACACTATATAATCATTAAGGAGACAATCCAACAAGAAGATATAACAATTGTAAATATTTATGCACCCAACACAGGAGCAGACAAATACATAAAGGAAGTAATCAATAGCAATACGATAATGGTAGGGGGCCTCTAACACCCCATTTACATTGATGAACAGACCATCCAAACAGAAAATCAACCAGGAAACAGTGGCTCTGATTAGAACATTGGACCAGATGGATTTAACAGATATACTCAGAACACTCCACCCCAAAACAGTAGAATACACTGTTTTCAAGTGTGCATCAAACATTCTCCAGAATAGAGGCCACAAAACAAGCCTCAACAAATTCAAAAAGATCAAGGTCATTCCATGCATCTTTTTTGACCAGAATGCTATGCAACTAGAAATCAACCACAAGAAAAATCTAGAAAGAGGGGCACCTGGGTGGCTCAGTCAATTAACTAGCTGCCGTCGGCTTAGGTCATGATCCCAGGGTCCTGGGATCAAGCCCCACATCAGGCTCCCTACTCACTGGGGAGTCTGCTTCTACCTCTCCCTCTGCCCCTCCCCCTGCTTGTTTTCCTTCTCTCTCTCTCTCACGTTACCTCTCTCTCTAATAAATAAATAAATCTTAAAAATTTTTTTTAAAAAACTGGAAAGAGCACAAATACATGGATGTTAAATAACATGGTACTAAACAAGGACTGGGCCAACCAAGAAATCAGAAGAAATAAAAAATAAATAAATAAATGGAGACAAATGAAAATGAAAACCCAATGGTCCAAAATCTTTGGGATGTAGCAAAAGCTGCTCCAAGAAGGAAGTTTATAGCAATATAGATATACCTCAAGAAGCAAGAAAAAATTCAAATAAACAACCTAACCTCATCTAAAGGAGCTAGAAAAAGAACAAACAAAACTCAAAACCAGTAAAAGGAAGGAAATAATAAAAATTAGATCAGAAATAAACAAGAAACAAACAAACAAACAAAAAATAGAATAGATCAATGAAATCAGGAGCTGGTTCTTTGAGAGGATCAACAAAATTGATAAGCCTTTAGCCAGACTCATCAAACAAACAAACAAATAAAATACACAGAGAGATAAGACTCAACTAAACAAAATCTGAAAGGAAAGAGGAGAAATAACAGCTGACGCTATAGAAATACAAAGGATTATAAGAGGGGCGCCTGGGTGGCTCAGTCATTAAGTGTCTGCCTTTGGCTCAGGTCATGATCCCAGGGTCCTGGGATTGAGCCCCGCATCAGGCTCTCTGCTCGGCAGGAAGCCTGCTTCTCCCTGTCCCACTCCCCCTGCTTGTGTTCTCTCTCTCTCACTGTCTCTCTCTCTGTCAAATAAATAAATAAAATCTTTAAAAAAAAAGATTAGAAGAGAATATTATGAAAAATTATATGCCAACAAATTGTACAAACTAGAAGAAATGGATAAATTCCTAGAAACATATAACCTCCCAAAACTGAATCAAGAAGAAATAGAAAACTTGAACAGATGGATTATCAACAATTATTAGACTGATCAGTAATCAAAAAATCCCCAACAAACAAAAGTCCAGGAATAGATGACTTCACAGGTGATTTCCACCAAATATTTGAGCACTTCACACCTATTCTCAAATTATTTCAAAAGATAGAAAAGTAAGGAAAACTTCCAAATTCATCCTATGAGGACAGCATTATCCTGATACTAAAATCAGACAAAGACACCAGAAAGGGAGAGAACTGCAGGCCAATATCTCTGTTGAACATAGATGTAAAAATCCTCAACAAAATATTAGGAAACTGAACCCAAAAAATACACTTAAAAAATCATTAACCACAATCAAGTGGGGTTTATTCCTGGGCTGCAAAGGTGGTTCAGTATTGGCAAATCAATCAACATGCTACATCACATCAACAAAAGAAAGGATAAAAACCATGTGATCATTTCAACAGATGCAGAAAAGGCATTTGACAAAGTACAACATTCATTCATAGTAAAAACTTATGCAAGTAGGTTTACAGAAAACATATCTCAACATAATAAAGGCCATATATGAAAAGCCAGCTAACATCACATTCAATGGGGGAAAACTGAGATCTTTTCCCTTAAGATCAGGAAAAAGACAAGGATGTCCAGGCTCACCCCTTACATTAAACATAATACTGAAAGTCCTAGCATCATCAATAAGGCAAGAAAAATAAATAAAAGGTATCCAAATCGGTAAGAAAGAAGTAAAATTTTCACTATTTGCAGATGACATGATACTATATATATATATATATATATA